>NC_060909.1:5076291-5106291 GCF_014805685.1 Silurus meridionalis
ATGCTCCTTGAGATGTACGCACATTATAATTGAAGGCTTGCTATGTTCGTGCGCTAGTGTCTGCACCGCTGCCAGTTCACACTGCGAAGGGACCATTACCATTACTCTTTTAGCTGACTGGCTTTAACCTGGAACTATCAAGACTTCCATACATACAGGTAGCTTAGAAAATAGGGCTTTGGCACCGTGTCAAAAGGAAATCATCATGGATGTATGTGGGATTTGGGTTGAAGCCAGGAGTGTTCTGGAGGTCTATTTTTGCACTAAGTGCACACCTGGGATGTCATCTACACCACTGTAGTGCCCAACATGGTCTCATGCTGGTGAAATCTCTATTATGAGAGGTCACAGAATATGGTTGGAACCTTGGTATGTTGTTTTCCACATATGATCCATGTGTGTTATTTTCACGAGGTTTTTTTAGACAATGTTCTTACATTTTATTAGATTTTCTTCACAATTCATTCGTGATTTTTTTTTCCCTAATTTTTTTTTATATGATTTATTAATCATGTCATGTGTTTACTTCAGTTAATATAAATGTGCTTTCTCTTTCAAATACCATTTCTTTACATACTGTCTAAACTACAACATTACTGCCTCCTATGCTTTTAAATTGTAAAAGATCATAACTGAACCATAAGTTAAGGCAGATCTCTAAATATCAGTAAAGACTTTACTGTACACTATACTCCATGACCAAATCTGCACAGTCGGAAGCATATTTTATAGTATTTATGCATGATTTGTCAAGTCAAGTCAAGTTTATTTGTATAGCGCTTTTCACAACAGACATTGTCTCAAAGCAGCTTTACAGAAATCAACAGTCAAGGTGAATGGTGTGCATTTATCCCTAATTTGTGTTTGTGTGAGGAGATTTGATTTATATATATATATATATATATATATATATATATATATATATATATATATATATATATATATATGTATGTATGTAAATAACAAATTTAACAACAAAAAAATGTAAACTTTCAATGCAACACACATTTATTCACGATGTCCTTGCTTTACTCAGATTTAAAAAAAAATAATCCCCACTGTAAAATAATTGTAATCAATGAAAATTTGTTTTACTGATGCGACGCCTTAAATCAAGCACCAAAAAAACGCCATGATGCACATATCCGGCAATTAAAACCGTCCGTGTGGAAACAGCAAAAGTTTCATTTGGTGTCCTGATGATTTATTAATTTTAAAACGCCTAATAATAAACATACATTTGCATAAAACATCCATATTTTTCCATGGCCATGTTGATTAGAGTATTAAAAACTTAAAGTATTAATTTAAGGTACATTTAAAAACAGATAAACTGTAAGTTAACTCCTGAAAATCATGCGTTTAATCGCGATTAAATATTTAAATCGATTGACAGCCCTAATATATATATATATATATATATATATATATATATATATATATATATATATATATATATATATTCTTGAGAATGAATGGGATTTAGGATTAATGTAAATTACACTTCCTGACTATTAATATGCCATGAGTCAAAAATAGACAAGACTGGTAGACAAACCACTCATATCTTTCTTGCTCTACCCCCTTCCTCTTACACACACTCACACACATGCCCTCACAAACAAACAGGCGATGGAGAAACTTTGAAAGTCACGCGAGGCTCACTTTTTTTTCCCCCTTTTTCTCTCTCTCTCCCCAGCGTTGACCTTTCTGCAACGTTGCCCCGTATTCACTGGTTGTCAGCACATGCTTTGTCCTGGGCCATCCGTCTCTGTCATCCGTCACTCCTACCCCGAATCCCATCCGTCCCATTAGCCTGGGATGAGGAGGGAGGAGAGGCCCATAGCCTGCGGGATCATTAACACACCCAATCTCTCTCTCTCTCTCTCTCTCTCTCTCTCTCACACACACACACACTTGTGCACACACACACATATATACAGCTCCTTTACCGGTAAAACACGGCACACAGAGGAAGTCCAGGTGGCCTGTTGTTATTTATAACAAAGGAAACAACACAGCAGAACCATCTGACACCAGGCCCGTGTGGACTGGACATGCTGATTGTGTGTGTGTGAGTTAGAGGTGGAGGGGGTGTCATCAGTGAAGGACAGCTAAAAGTGGACCTCCTCTCCTCCTTTCTATTCCCTCCGTTCCCGCCGGGCGGAGAGCTGGGGACTTATTGAACAGATGTTGGCTACACCGTCACGGGGAAGATTGATTATTTTAATTGCCAACACTTTGCTTTTTTGTAGCATCTGAATACTTAATGTCAGCTTTTGAAGGATGTTACAATGCCTGATCTCTTTTTCTCTTTATCTCACTTTTCTCTCTCTCTCTCTCTCTCTCTCTCTCTCTCTCTCTCTCTCTCTCTCTCTCATACTTTCTGCTGCAGTACACCTCCACGCTCTCACATAATCTAACTGCTTTTAAAATGCTAGCTGCTTCAGTGCCTTTTGGGCCAAATATTAAATCCTGTATGGCATTTTGCTAGCTGCCTGGCGATGGTGCTCTGGGAATGTGTTCATTTTTTTTTTTTTTTTTTTAATGTTTGTGTAGTGTGCTGGATTATCTGTGGCGGCCCATCCTGACATCTGGGTTGTCTCTTTCCCAGTGGGCTTGTGTATATCCAGCCTGTTAGTGCCTGTCTTGTGTAATTAATTGTTAATGGCCATGCGCTGTCAGCTAGGAAGTTGATATAAACTGAGAGAAGGATCTCTTGGAGGACTCGTTTTGCAGCATGTGATAGATTTCCAGAGAGAGAGAGCTGTTCTGCTAAATGCCCGATGGAAATAAACACGGGCATATGCTTGACAGAACCACCCATCTCCTCATCCCCGCATGGAATGTGTATGCTACTTATGAAAAAGCTTGTTCTTGTTGTTGTACAAGTTTAATACACAAAGACGGAGCGGCCAACTGTCTCCTGGAATGAAATACAGTGTCTACTATTAGTTGTAGCTGTTTGGTGAAAAGACTGTGCTAAATGCATTTACATACAGGATGTGTGATGCGCTACGTCTGTTTATTTATATTACCATTTGAAGGTTTTGTTGAAAGGGTTACTGGAGGCCTGATTTCTGGTAAAGTGAACAAAGAGTGTTTAGGCAGAGGAATATTATTCCATCGTTCATTCATCTTTAGTAGCGACTTTTCCACAATGGAAGACCAGACCTGAAATCAGAGAATCTAAAGCAAACCCATGCAAGCACAAGGAGAAAATGCAAAAGAACAGTCACTCAATCCTGGATCTGTGTGATAGAGCGACTCACTGCTCCCTAAGTGATGTTTATAAATGAATAAATGAGTGATAAATGAATAAATTAATAAATATCATGTTTATTAAACAAATACGTATCCATAAAAAAAAGTAACAAACAAAACCAATACAATAAAAAAATAAAAAAAATAAAAAATAAAAAAAATACATAAATAAATAAATTAATTAATAAATAAATAAACAAATAGCTGCTTGTCTCTGGAGTAAAACCCACAAAAAACCTTTTCCAATCATATCTTGATGTTACAGTTATTTCACTTTTTTTTTTGCATTTTTTTCCCTTCGGCTCACTCATTAAACTTTCCTAATTTTCTTCTGTGTGCCCTGGACGGGCTCTGGATCCACCATGACCAGGATAAAGTGCTTACTGAAGATAATTGCATGAAGGATGCTGAATATTTATATACCGGCCTTCCAAAGTGCTAACATTAAGTATACTACATAATAACTAAGTCAGTAAAAAACTGTATATTCATATACATGTGTACAATGTGACATCTTCTGTACACCTGACTAAGCACATACACCATTTTCTTGGAAAGTTTAGTTCCGCTTGTAAACAAACCTCTGCCTATTTTAAACACATTTCTCTGGCAGTAAACTGTGCATTACAGATTTTTTTAATAAGCGCAATGAGCAAAACTACTGTACTAATTATAAACAAATTGAAGTTTTAGCACTCTAACAAGTGGTTATTGAATAAAAGAAAAGAAAATCTAAAAGCAAACACACAAACAAAAAATAATAAATTGGTTGCAGTGACTGTGTTCTTACAAAACCACATCTGCTCTCGTCTGCTTTAACCTACAATGGGCATGTATTAAAATTGCGATCATAGAAGACAAGATTGAGACGGAATCTGAAATGGCTTTGTACTCCCTGTCTGGGCATATTACATAAGGTATGAAATCTTTTACAACACACTTAGCCTTTTGGTATTCGGTCCAAAGCATATACTCAAGGGAGGGAAATGATATATCTGAACATTTGCCCATTTTTATGAAGGGCAACAATGATTCTGGAGTTCAGTGGAGATATTAAAACTTCTTTAGAAATAATTCAGTGATGTCTGGGCAGAGGCAATGAAGTTAACGGCTAGGTTAGAAATCAAAAGTGACGTCATGCCTATCCCATCTGGAGACTATGTATTGATTTGTTACCAGTCAATGAGAGAGTTTGTAGGGACAGAGAAGTAAGAGTAGGGTTTGCTTGGCAGTGGTTTACAGAGACTTCATCTTCTTCAGAGAATCCTTCTTGCTTCATGTTCGTTGTAGGCTAGTCAAGTACATTCTGGCTCTTTTCAGTTCATGTGATTTGCTCGCTAAAATAGTCCCTTTTGACTCTGTATCACTGTATCAACAATTCAATTATTAGGGCTGAGCAATACATTATATCAGTAAATATTACAGTAAAACCCTATTGTACAAGCAACTAAACGGAGATACGAGCAACCTTGCTCGCAAAACTTTACCCTATTTTGCCAGCAAGGCACGAGTAAACCCACGCTGCCGGTTCTCCGCTTTCGGCCAAGGGTAGCATCAGTCACTTAGTTCATCTCGTGTCACTCGGTCGCTCTTGTTGTTCAGTGCAGCAAAAACTTTTTTTGTGTTATATTTTTATTTCACTAGAAATCTTGAAAAATCTCCCAAGAAAATCAGTGATGGTGCTGGGAAAACGAAAGTAAATAGAATTACCATTGAAACCAAGAAGAAAATAGTGGAAAAGTACGAGCGTGGTGTGCGTCTCACACATGCAATCAACCACTACCACATGGGTAAGTATTCAATTATGTTTACCGTATGGTAATTTGCGGTGTATTTGTTTGTTAAAATAGGCTACAAATACTTTTTAAGTGCAGAAATAAGCGATCGAATGAGGTTTCGGAACGGATTAAATCACTTTTACATTAATTCTTATGAGGAAAACTAGTTCAAACATACAAGCAAATGGACCTACGAGCAATATTCAGGAAATAATTATGCTCGTTTATTGGGGTTTTACTGTATATGCAATATATGGAATAAAGTACTGAGATATAGCCTTTATCTGCCATATGTGGGTCTTCCCAAACCTGTTACCAAACAGTTGCTATCATGTATCTTTAGAGGGGATAGCATGATATTTTCCCTTCACTTCAACTTAAGACTCAAACATATTCCTGGAAATGAATATTTCCATGAATTGGAGTGGCAGATCTTAAATCGCCTGCTATAGATCTCTGACCTAAAGCCTTCCGAACACCTTTGGAACTCTAACTGCACCCCAGGCCTCTGTACCTTACATAAGTACAGAGTCTACTAACACCCTGGTGGATGAATGAGCACCAGTCTCTACAAGAACACTTCAAAACCCTAGATTCTATGTGAAATGGTATGCTCAGAAATCTTAGCGTCCAAATAATGAATCATTATGGTCTCGCTTATTGCATAATAAGAACAATGTGATGCAAACGTTTATTTCATGTCTAATTTCCTCCTAATTACAAATGTGGTAAACATTAAAAAAAAAAATGCAATCATTTCATAAATAAGTCCACTAATCTTATTTATAGTCCTTCAGTGCGACTATTTGGGGTAAAATAAAATAGAAAAAACGCATTTTAAATGCACTTTTTCTCAATTCCTGCTGATGATGTTTTATATACAGTATGTTTCAACAATGCAGGTTAAAAAATATTCATCAAATGTAGAGGATGTTTTACTCTGTGTAATCACAATTTGTCTGTTGCTGGAAAACTTTTCTCTACTATTGGATCTTCTACTTTAGATTCTGGTGACCATTTAAAGAACGCTTTTAGAGTTTTCAGGAGAGTAAATTGCTATGACGTTGAAAACGTTCTCAAAAATTCACTTGACAGGGCTACCATTCTCTAAAAAGAGTTTCACATTAACTCTGTGGGATGTTAAATCTTAAATCTCTCAAAATTGCTAAAAACAGGGTCAGAAAGCACATATTTTCGAAGAAAGCACACTGAGGAGAGGAAAAGGAGGACAGCTGTTTCTACTTCCTGTATGTCTCCTGGCAGGCTGGAGTGCCTTAGAGAGGAAAGTGACCACAAATGACATTTTCTCCCTAGCTATAGAGTAGCTGAGCCACTGAGGCCAAAGTGTGTGTGTGTGTGTTTGTGTGTGTATATATACGCTAGGTGAGTGCAGCGAGGGGAGGGTTGTCAAGGCCAACGGCAGGTGTCTGTGCACTCCTCCTCTCTGCATCCGTCACTGGGGAGAGAGAGAAGGAGGGAGCAGACAATTAATGGCAGGCTGGAGTGGCCAGGCAGAGTCGGCGAGCGGGAAAGAAGAGAGTGACGATAATAAAGTGGCTCTGGCCGGCATTAATCTCCCTCACACCGCAGGCCTGTCAGGCTAGCCAGCCTGTGACTAATACCACGCTTTGCATACACTGGTCACAGCACACGGCCAGCATGCTAGCACAAGCCACACCACTGAGATCCACTCGCATTTGGCCCTCGCTGCATAAAATGGAAGTGCTGCGATAAGTGAAGAAAGGCGGCGAAAACCAGCGAATCGCACTGGTTTCATAAAACCACCGGAGCATATCGTATCACAGTTGGATAGCAGGTAAAGCATGTAACACACTTCCTACCAACTCATCATGCTCATTCTTTTGCATCATGATTATGATACTAATACTTTTGATTGGTAGCTTTGCTTAGTTCATATTGCTGAACTAGAAATGTAAAACTTTTGGAGCAATATTCATACTGAATTTTCACTGCATAATATTTTTAAATCAACCTATATGTGTATAGACAATCTTTATTTTGCATTGGAATCATCAGATTCTCATTGCCAAAATCAGAGACTTTCAGCATCAGCCTTGTTTCCTTTGGCATGGAAACCCAGGAAATGAAATCATACCGAATCCAGGCTAACCCGAAGGTTCTACATCTTTTCTTCCTTGAGCGTTCTCTGTGTTTAGCTTTAATCTATGTCTGTTTTCATCTCTTAACTTTTAACGTGGCAAACCATTTGATTGCCACCTCCTACTTAGATGTGTGTGTTTACTTGCTCAACACCCACCCCCCTTACCCCCCAGAATGCAGACTAATAAAATAAAAATAAAGAAAATTTTTATTTCGGTTCTAATCCAGCTGTCTCTGCGTTTTATTCGTGACTACGTATGTAAGACCAATGCCATGTGCTAACAGGAACATCACGTTCCTTGCAAAGGTCTGAATATAAAGTGTCTGGCTTTTTCGCTGTTGGCTAGTGATGTGTGAGGGTCTGTCGATAACTTGTCTGATCAACAGTATTTTAGGGCTTTAAGTGCTCCCATACATCCCGCACTAATTACATCTTCTTGCTCAGCATCTGTCAATGGCCTGCTAACTGACGTCCCTTCCCTGTGTAATTCTCTCTTAGCTGAAAGTGTAAATCAGTGAGACAGAAGACCTGAACTTTAATACAGGCGAAGCAGGCCAATTGGGGAGTGAAGGAAAAGTCAAAATGCCATTATTTTTCGCTGTTATGAGATCGGGGTCAGTTTCAGTGTCCTGACTGAGCTGGTTCCAGATATACTGCATACTGAAAGACTTTTGTCAAATAAATTCATTCATCCACTGCATCATCATAATTATTTTATCCAGTGATGATGTAGACTGGACCCTATCGTGGGACATTAGATATGAAGAAAGAATTTACTTAAAAGGGTAATTATGAGGAGCCAAGGTGGTAGCTCAGTGATTAAAGCTGATCAGAAGGTTAAGGTTTAAGACCAGGTTTCACCAAGCTGCAAATATTAGGGCCCCTGAGTAAGTATCATGGCTGACCCTGTGCTCTGACCCCACCTTCCGAACATCACTGGATATGCTAAGAAACAATTTTACTGTGCTGAAATGCACATGTGACAAGCATAAAGAACTTTCACTTTCTTTCTAGGATGTTTTTGGGAGGTGGGATGAAACTGGAGAACCAACAAAATTCCACATATGCTGTAACCATATAGGGATTAACTTCTATTATCAATCGAATTATTTCTGTGAAGCTTTTGGCGACAATATACATTCTTAGCAGTGTTACTAAATTGAATTGAACTTGACCCTGACCCCAGGGTTGGGTTTTAGGATATAATTAGGTACTTTCATGTGTGTACTGCCATTATGGATCGCTAAATGTAACCCAGTTAAAAGATAAACAGACAGTAGTACATGCCTTTCATATTTAATATAACGTATTTTTCAGACTATAAGCCGCTACTTTTTTCCCACGCTTTGAACCCCGCGGCTTAAACAATGACGTGGCTAATTTATTGCTATTTCCTGGGTTTTTCCCGGTTTCATAAGCTTCAAACCAAAAAACTGAGCCCCATAACATTAGACCAATGATATTGCGGAACGGGTTCAGGTGAACCAATGAAACTCTTTATATTAAATCAGATGCGCTCCCACTGAATCGGGCCTCACCACATTCTAAATATGGATGAGGTTCCTCTGACGTTTGACCTGCCGCTCACTCGGACTGTCTACAGGAAATGCGAATCATTCGTCACGCTGAAAAAAAACAGGCATGAAAAAACGCACTTCACCTGTGTTCTGAGCTGCGTGGCATCAGGAAAAAAGCTTCACCGATGGTGATTTTTAAACGCACGAAGATGCCAAAAGAAAAACTCCAGAGAGAAATTGTTGTGAAAGGAAGGAGGAAGACAGTGAACACTGACTTTCTTGGTAGGCTACTGTTTAGATACAAGTCGTGTAACAGACACTGTCTTTCGTTAAAGTCTGTGTAAAGTATATTAGTTTTAGTGTAGACACCTGCGGCTTATAGACAGGTGCAGCGTATTTATGTTCAAAATAAAAATCTTTGTCAAATTCAGTGGGTGCGGCTTATATTTGGGTGCGCTTAATAGTCTGGAAATTACGGTAGTTTTCTAATGCCATTCAAAGGAATGTCTGTCAACTCATAAAAATACTTGTACAACTTTTACAAGTGTAAATTTGTACATACAAGTAAATGTTGTTTATATAGTATCGAGTCGAGCTGTAGTAAGGTGTATAAACAAGGTAGGTGTGGTTCAGCTATTAAGCTACTGAACTAATTATATCATCACCAAGCGACTATTATTGGGCCCAGGGTTGAATGTCATGTTTGATAGAATCATCAGTAAAGGTAAGTCAGGTTGTATGTGTCCTGTATTCCATAGTCCTTCTCTTTTGACATAGTCCTTCTGTTTTGTCTTTTCATTTCCTAAAAAAGAGATATTAGACCGATTTGTAATAACCCCCCTTCAAAAACAAAGTGCAAAAAAACAAAAAAAACATCATGATCTAGAGTTACAGTAACTAGCAAACCCCAATTATGCTAATGGTTAGTATGATTAACAGCAGTTGGTTTCAGACGTGACCTTAAACAAACAATAGCTGTGAGGATATGACAAATGCACAAAGAACTGGTACAGAACAGTAAGAGAAGAAAAAGCATTAAACAAAAGGACCAGGGTGGGGTTGTTGAGATGAGAGTGTGGGGGGGTGCGTTGACACCATTTCTTAATGATTGGGAAGTAGAGAAGCACAAAGGCCCCCTTTCCATATCAAGTATGCAGCATTACTGATTTGTTGCCAGGTAGCGTACCAATTAGCAGCACTTGTTATTATTTACATTTTGCACTATATATCACACTAATCGCCAGATCAATTTATCACTGTGGGGGGAGCCATAGCGCTGATTTATTGGGCTCATGCCAGGAGTCCTGGGGATGCGACTGATGGAAGATGGTGGGAGCGAACAAAAGCTACAAAAGACCATGTGTCTTTATCTCCCTCAGGAAAGTCAGTTATTCATACTGTTTATTAGTTCAGTTTACAAATGAACTGAGGTGAAGGACGTATATGCTGAATTCTCTCTGGTACTCTGTTTCCAGCTGCTGTGGGTTTCTGACTTCTAGATCGTTGTCTTTGATTTCCTGTTCCAGCAAAATATGCCTAACACCTTGACTGAACAGCTTTTTAAGCTGCTGATATAACAAGAAAGAGGAGTAATAGATGTTCCGCTATGCTACATACCTATTATATTATTTATAAAATAATGAGTCCTCCTAATATTGATGAGGTCCACTACAAAGTTGTTACACTCGCTGCACTCATTTTATGGGTTTCTCATTAATACGACTTAAGTGTAAATGTTCCTCAATGGTTCTGATATGGAAATTGTGTGAGATGAAAAATATTGATGGATTTGTTCTTGCTGTACTTGTGAGTGTTATGGAACAACTTACTTTTTTTTCTTAATTACACTTGCAGAACAATAAATCTACATTTTTCATTGAGCTCTTTCAAGAATTCTGAACAAACACCAAAGATTTGGACATGTCCCAATAAACAATTGTGATATAATATGGTAACCTGATTCTATGGGTATATTTTTCATGCAAGGATTTTATTAATATTGATATATACTAACAATACTATACTACTACTTCTACTACTACTACTACTACTAATAATAATAATAATAATAATAATATATTTTAAAATCCACTTTTCCCCCTATTCATTCTATAAGTATAGCAAATAAGTAATTAAAAAAAAAAAAAAAAAAAAAGATGAATAGATTAGATTTTTTCAATTTCCAAAACAGGACAGTATTAAAAAAAGAAAAAAAAAATTATATAAATGTTATTAAGCTAAATAAATGAAAAAATAATTAAATAAACAATGCAAAAAAATTAACAAATTATCAAATCTGCAGGTTTTAATAATTGTAAAATGTAGAGAAAAAAAACTGCATGCGATTATGATGAAACTGGTTCGCGTTTGTGAACCGAGACTTTTACGCTGCTGCATTTTACACCAGGGTTCCATGGGATTAATAAATAAATAAATAATACAAGAAAGCTGCTTTCTCTGCTGTCAAGCGGTTCTACAATGTTGAGCTTTGTTGTTACTTTTTTTATAGGCTGTTATGTTTGAAAAGGACAGAAAATGTGTCTTATGTGCGACAGTTGTTATATTATTGATACACATAAAGCAGCAGAAGGCACCTTTTAGTTTCTGAGCACTGGGACTGGCTGACAGCAGAGTGTCTTCTCTTTAAAAAAAAAAAAAAAAAAAAAAAGATCTACGGCAAACGAGACCTTGTTAGGGATTCATGTTTCTCATTCCCATCCGTGATGCTCTGTTGTCCAATCAGCCAAAGCTCTCAGATCAATCCAGATCAGACTGCAGACAGGGGAGAGTGTAAGGGCTGAGAGGAGAAAGCGCAGTCACCCTAGTTTTATGAAGTTTTCCCTCTCCCTGCAAGCGAATGGTGAAAAAGCAATATCCTCCAGCCCTTTTAATCGTGACGCCATGCGGCCTGTTACGCTGCGGTGCTGGGAACCATTGATCAAAGCCAGTGGGTGCCATGATGGGAGAGGGACAGGCCGACACGGACGCGGGGCGAAGCGATTCCCAACAGCGTCCCGCCGAGCCATTCGTCAAAGTTTTATCTGATTCCAAGGGTATTGGATCTATCAGTCATTGCTTGTGAAAGGGAGATTGACCCCCAGGTGGACATTTTTCTATATCAGAGCCAGCCTGATGTGTAGCGATGGGTAAGAGGACTCTCAGTGGCTGACACATGTTCCCATTTCCAGCCCTCGTTAAGCTCGGCGGCTGCGCGCCGGTTTAATTATGAGTGGGAGAGCTGAGATTTGACTGTTTTCCACATTAGAGCGCTGGTGTGAACTCCAAATGGCTCCTCTCCCCCGAGGTTTAAATTGCTTCTCCTCTGACAAAGCACCTGCCAGGAATTCATCAGCTAGCCCATCAATCTGTCCATCAGTGTGCGCCTCTGCCCTGCCATCAACAGGTAATGTCTGGCTGCTTCGATTGCATGCTAATGAGAGGAAGAGAAAACATCACACACACTGTCACACATCATTATGTCACAAATGTGTTCTACTTGGCCAGGATATGAGCATGTGTTTGTGTGTTTCAAGCCTCTCCTGACTAATGTGTTTAATCTAGAGTCTTTTTGAGAATCCGGACATGTCTTCCAGTTAGAAATCGACAGAGAAAATGCCGCAATTACCATCCTGACACGATATGGTGAGCCCTTGTTTGGTTTGGTTTGGCCTTGGGCTTAAAAAAAAGGAGAATAAAAATGATATTTCACTTCAACCGAATGTTAATTACTATGGAAAAACAAATGCAAAAATGAGAGCGAGGGGGGAAAAAAGTGTTCTCCCTTCCACACATCGCGACAAAAGTGACCTTTTTTAGTTTACTCAGGGGCACTGGTGCTTAATTGGCAGTTAATTATTATTACTACCCAGTGCACACAGCCTTACTCGGGACAGGTCTCCTATTAGGGAGAAAAAAAAATATGATTTACTATAAACCAAGCCATACTGAAATCCAACTTTTGAAACTTAATCACAGAGATAAGAAACTCTGGAGAGCATATAATAATTGCAAGATATGTATTAAAATGGCTTTGATGTATGTGTATTTTGTGCCTTGCAAGTGGTATTTGTGAAATCTTTTGCCCAGCAGCCAAATAATTTGTGATGCTGCCTAAAATACTAAGCTTATTAACTTTTTAGCATCTAAAAAAAGATGAGACAGGGGTGCTTATTATCAGAAACGAAGCACAAACGACCTATTTTGAATCGCTGCCATCAAAGGGCGAAAAAATGCATCAAGAACAAAAGAATCAACCACAGCCGAGAAAATAATGTAAGTAATGTCTTGGAACGGTGCGTTATCGTATACTGTACATCATTTAGGAATATTCTCTTATGAAATGCATCCCTTATACATGATCTTACGACAGCTAGACTTCATTTGACACCTGTTCAACTAACAACAATGCAACTGGTAAAATAATAATAATAATAACAAAAGGATCTCCTTATTTCTCTATGCAAGTTTTCACCTTAAGATTATCCAACTTGTCATAATTATCCCATAGAGTATGTGACGGTATCATCATATAATTTTGGAACTCTGTACTGCGAATTCTGTACTTACTGTACATATTACTATAGAATACACTCAGCCTCTTTTGACTATAACGTGTTAACAGTCCTGATAAATCAAAATATATACTTACATAAAAATTACATTGTCATTAAGCATTTACATTTGTGGCATTTTTAGTAGACACCTTCATCCAAATTTATTTATGTAATTACATTACAGCTCATTTACGCCACTCAGCAATTGAGGCTAAAGGGCCCAGCAGTGCTCTGTTTTGGTTGTGTTTTTTTTGTGTTTTTTGGTGTTTCAAAGTCCAATTTTAGCTCTTGTGTCTCTCCTTTTTATCAACCAAACACGTCTGGCTTCATCCTCCATTCGTGAACCAGTGCTTGTCCATTCGCGAACCATTCTCACATCTGCTGCCACATACATATATATGTAAAGTTCATACATTATGGTAGTGTAAATTGCTCTGTTTTCCTAAATTATGTACTGTACTTTGTTAACTTCTTCTTCTTTTGGCTTCTCCCATTAGGGGTCGCCACAGCAGATCATCCGTCTCCATACCACTCTGTCCTCTACATCTGCCTCTTTCAAATGCTCCTTTCTGGTGACTCCATCCTCAGCATTCTCCTACTGATATACCCCATGTCCCTCCTCTGCACATGTCTAAACCATCTCAATCTCACCTCCCTCACCTTGTCTCCAAAACGTCCTACATGCGCTGTCCCTCAAATAAACTCGTTTCTGAACCCGTCCATCGTCATCACCCTTAACGAAAACCCAAACATCTTCAGCTCTGCTACCAAATTACAGCATACAACCCCATACTGATCATCCTTCTTCAAGAGTCTTTGGTAGGCCAGGCCATGTCTCGACAATGTTAAGAATGATCTGTAATGATTCAATGAAATGGAATTTCTTTGAGTTTTCCATGCTTGCTTTGTCAGTCTGAGAACCACGACCAACTGTTCTTCACACAGCAGGAACTCCCTAGTTATAAGTTTGCACTTGCTCAAACCCTTTGGCAGCATCGATATGCCCTCAAGTTTCTTGCACACACACATGAACCTACACACTCACACTTTCATGGACAAATTTTGATCCGGTGTACCCCGATGGTCATGTCTAGTGCTCTGGCCTACAAACAAACTTGTTTTCGGTTCATCTGGAGCAAATAAAAGACAGTCGAGAGAACGCTTGTCTATACTCGACTTTACAATCAAACACATTCGAGTGCATAAAGTCATTAAATGATGTTCACTTTCGACATGTCCTTCTCCGTGTTCCAGATCAGGCAGGCCGCTAATACTACCCGGCGCTGGATCAGAGAGCTCTGCGTAGCAATTTTGCTCGGTCTGATGGGCCTTGTGAGAGTCAGACATGGACATATCGGAAGTGTGTCATAAGAATGAATGAGGTGTTCTCGCATCGGAGCTGCCAAGCTGTCAAGCCCTGGGCAGCCGGCATGACTGACACGCTTTGATTGGTCGATTTAATATAGAGAGGGTGAGACGAGCGAAGAAACTTCACACAGTGCTCACAGAGCAGCGATTTCGAGGGGTGCAAGTCTATTTGTAAAAAGATGTGGAGCACTAACTCTCTAGGTAGCCTGCTTGTTAAAGTTTTTTTTTTTTTCTCCCTCACTGTCTCTTTCTCTCTTCACCCCCTTCTTGAGGAATGTGTTAAAGATATTTGCTTTGATGTAGTTTTACCACAGCCGTGAAGAGTGACAGAGCCACAGGCTGTCTACGCTCTTACCACAGGCCCTGGCTCATCTATTTATCCGAGGCTTTATCGACTGCTCGAGCACTCGGCTGTGGATAATCACAGATCCACTTCAGGGTTAGGGGCCCTAGCTTCCACACAGGAGAGAGGTAGAGGCTCGAATCACAGCTCCAGTCTCTGCACATTCAACTTCCTCAGAGAGAAAACAAAATATATATATATATCTCAGGCTGGCGTGAATTTCTCTACAGGAATAAGTAGAGAATTGCATAGTAATGACAAGGCGAAGCAGAATTTAACGCGGTTAGCACTTGTAATTCCATGTTACTACAGATATAGCATTATTGTTTTTTCTCCACTCCAATTTGGAGAGAGATCAATATTCCGCTTTGTTTATCAAAGTGACGGGCTCTCTGATATTGCTTTTTTATGTCGCCTTTATAAGGGGGCATTAAAACACAATATATCTGAGGCTTTTTATGGAGCTGACAGTTGGAGAGGGAGATAGTGTTAATGGCATAAAATGGTTGAAAAATGACACTGCCTCTTATTTATCTGAGCTTATTATGTACAAATATCCATCACAGTGCTGCACTTTTCTGATGCACAATTATGAAGATGCACCCCAGGACAGACTCATCAATAAAATGAGAGCGGAGGTAAAGTGTGTGTGTGTGTGCGTGTGTGTGTGTTTGTGTGTGAGAGAGAAAGATTGTTTCTCTGTATATATTTGTGTGTGTTTGATGTGGGCTTTGTAGCACATTTCATATTCAGTCATTGTTCTTCCAAAAGTATTTGTATCTGCTTAGTGCTTCTCTAAGTATTACTATGAAGGAGTCATTTATTAATTCATTAATTTAATAACTGTCAATTAAATATATTTTTTAAAGAAATCAATGCAAATCATGGTCAAGATTTTCTTCTTCTTCTTCTTCTTCTTCTTCTTCTTCTTCTTCTTCTTATTATTATTATTATTATTATTATATTATTTCATTCCTTTAACCATTTTGGGTCATGACACATGGAATTTCCAAGTGTGTTGAACATACATGCACACACACACACACACACACACACACACACACACACACACACACACACACACACACAAAATTGGCTAGTTAGGCAGATTTTTACTCTGCCGTCTCTCTGTCTGTAGTCCACGAATGTATGCAAACAAATTGACACAATAAGAACACAACAAACCTAGACAGAAGCAATGAATGAGCGGCTAAGATCGGGGAAATAGATAATGCTGTGCAGTACAGTTTTACAAGTAGCAAAGCTATTAGTTTAAGTACATTTTTCCAATAGAGAGGTTGTAGCATCATCACTTTTTAAATCAAATCGCGTGTAAGTAATAACTATTTCAGTAGTATCCCACTTGCCGCTCTGCAGAAACATGATTCGAAGCCCAAAACAACACGAAAGAAGCTTGTGATAAGCGAGAAATAGCCAACTAACACTCGTCAGAATAAAGATTTTAAATAAACCAACTTTACTAAATATTTAAAGCATGTATATTTGTGTAACAGATGTGAAATAGCTTAAATTACATAAAAATTACTTTTCTCAATCAACCAGGACTAGTGAGATATGTAAGTATATCATAAGCTGTAGCCATTGCGCATTATAGAAGCATGATTTAACATACACACATAGAAGAAGATTCTCTTTTCTCTGCTTAAAAAAACACACGTGTGAATGAGTCGATTAAAACCACTACTTTAATAGAAAAGTTGTTACATGTGTGGGAATGAGAGGGAGGGCAGTGGAGGGGTGCGGTTGCAGGGAGAAGAGGTGGTGAAGGTGGAGGAGTTCAGGTACCTGGGGTCAACAGTGCAAAGTAATGGAGAGTGTGTTAGAGAAGTGAAGAAAAGGGTGCAGGCAGGGTGGAGTGGGTGGAGAAGAGTGATAGCAGTGATTTGTAATAGAAGAGTATCTGTGAGAGTGAAAGGCAAAGTTTATAGGACTGTGGTGAGACCTGAGATGTTGTATGGTTTAGCGACAGTGGCATTCAGTAGAAGACAGGAGGTGGAGCTGGAGATAGCAGAGCTGAAGATGTTGAGATGTTCGTTGGGAGTGACGACGATGGACAGGATTAGAAACGAGTTTATTAGAGGGACAGCGCATGTAGGACGTTTTGTGGACAAAGTGAGAGAGGTGCGATTGAGATGGTTTGTGCAGAGGAGGGATATGGGGTATATCGGTATGAGAATGCTGAGGATGGAGCCACGAGGCAGGAGAAAAAGAGGAAGACCAAGAAGGAGGATTATGGATGTGGTGAGGGAGGACATGCAGGTAGTTGGTGTGAAAGAGGGAGATGTAGAGGACAGAGTAGTATGGAGACGAATGATCCACTGTGGCGACCCCTAATGGGCAGCTGAAAGAAGAAGAAGACTTTAATAGAAAACTTGCTAAACACGATGTCTAGCTGCTTCCCTATTTGCATACGCAATGCATCTGAACACGAACACTAAAAGGGAAAGAATATATCCTCCTAAGGTGCAACACTAATTAAAGCCTCACCTACAATTAGTAGGAACCCCCAACAGGAACCGCTGAGCAATGAACATAAATACTAATTAAACCAAACACCATATAGAGTTTATGGTTATACAGTATATTATTTCACTGAAGTTAACTTATATACAGAATTTATGAAACACATTCAATGCTAAAGAATTAAACTTTAATGTCTTAAACAGTCGGCTATGTAAGCTAGCAATTAAATAAGATATGTTAGCTAGCTTAATTTAGACAGCATTCCTAGCTAACTAATTAAATAAATTACCAAACTAACTATTACTTTGCTGTGAGATAGGATTCTTCAGCTTCAAGTAAACAACCTATTCGTAACCAGATATCGTTATAAAAATTTAGATTTATATAAAGATTCTTAAGCATTTTTCTAAATACTACTAACCCACTTAGCTAATTTATTGAACAAATAAGTGTAGTGTTGATTTAAAATGATTTTTTTTATACAGTTTTATAATGTTTCCAACTCAAAGTTACTAGCTTTTATCAAGCACATGACATTGGACTGATAATGGCTAAATTTGAATGTGTGAAATTATTAGCATAAATTTGTGTAAATTATTAGCAGAAAGTTTTAAAGCTAGGATTGCCCTGATGAGTCTTATCTAGCAAGTGAGACTTTTAAAGGAGTTTCACAAGTTTTTCTCAGCACTGTATCACGTTCTGTGTGGAATATCATGGCGTGGTGCGCTGGTATTCTGTCCATTTGTTCTGTTTAGTGGGAATTTGGAGATATTCCGGAAAAGACTTACAGATGTGAGAGGTGTCCCAGTGAGTGTATATACTGTATGGATTTAAGTAAATCTATTTAACTTGGGTATTGAAATTTAAGCACCAGAAAGATTAAAAAGTCATCCTCATCCTAAAAATGATTTAAAAAGTACAAATAATAATCCATAAAAATGAACAAAAGGCATTTTAAAGGCACAAAGATACATGTATTTGCCCACCTTCCTTTATCACAAATCATTTACGTGATGTGGTCCAACCAGACAGCTGAGGACATGTACCTGGTGGCCTGTGGCTGTTCTGCAGGAGGACTTTTTTTGTCATAATCTGTTTTTCTTTCTTTTTTTTTTTTTTTTTGTAAACCTCCCCAGAAAGCTGTGGGTCTCTCTCAGGATTGTCTGGAGCAGATTGACAAATGTAACCCTGGGCAAAGCGTCAGATTAGATAATAACTCACAGCTGGAACAGCCTGTGTGTGTGTGTGTGTGTGTGTGTGTGTGTGTGTGTGTGTGTGAGACAGATGACATGTACAACAGCTGTTTTTGGCCCTGATATCATGTGGGGTGGAGCATATTCCAGTGCCTTTCACTACTCTTGACTTCCCAGGGCATGTGAGCTCACACACACACACACACACACACACACACACACACACACACACACACACAATATCACTATAAAAGCTATTACACAACTTGCATTTATCAACTTTTGAAGAGTGTTTCATTCAGAGATGGCAAATGTACACACATGAAGAAGCTCTGACCACAACTTTTGGATGAATTGGAACACTGACTGCACCCCAGGCTTCCTCAACTCACCTACATCAGTACCTGACTTTACGAACACCCTTGTGGTTGAATGAGCACAAATCTGCATAAGCACATCGGACATTGCACCCACTTGCACACGGTCACCTCTGACTGCGCATTCATACTTTACTCTTGTTCTTACATTACTTACTTTTCAACCTCATTATTTATAACATCTACCTCATATTGTTCACACCTTAACTCTTGTGTTTAATATGTTTTCTCTATATTTCTCTTTAATGTTTATTCTTGTGGTTACACAGTCTATGCACTCTGGTCACTTCATTTCGTTCTTTTGTATACTGTGTATGTGGAAGAACAGCAATGCTTGAGTTAAAGTTAAAATCTGGTCAAAGATCTTCCCAGAAGAATGGAGATTGTTGTAACAGCAAATGTGGACAACATTTGGAACGAGATGTTTTTTTTAAGGAACACAACTGCATCTAACAGTCAGATGTCCGCACATCTTTTTCCATAGAGTGTATTATGTAAATCTAAGTGAAACACAGTTGTAAAGTAATTTATTATACAGAAAAAGTGGTTTGTAGGCTGTAAAACAACTACAGAATGACACAAAAGACTTGTCGCTCGCTGGCATCAATATAGCATAGGGACGGAGATGTGCAAAGTTCAGGATACTCGCCGAAATGAGATCTTTTGTTCTCCAAAATGAGCGATCTGAGATACATTTCTGCTTTTAAATGCTTTAAGAAGTCATTACAAAGACAGACTCTGACCACTTCTCAAACTAAATAGGACAGATCCCTTCCTGCTCTTTAACTGCACTTTTATTACGAGCCATCTCACCCAATATATAACGTATGGTTAGTCAAACTCCGAGCAGATGTATACGCAAAACGTTCCAGCGCATGTCTGTTTTTTTCCTCATTTATGGAAGACAAACATCCACGAGCAAACGCGTTCTGCTGACAACAGGAGAATACGGACAACCACGAATGAGTGCAGCAGTTTGTAATAGCCAATTAAAGGTGCGAAGACACAGTTGGAATGTATGTAATTACTGGGATTTTAATGAGTCAATGGGTAGCACTTAGCTTTGAAAAGGTTGCTCTGCTTGTCACAGTGCCACAGACATGTCAGACGTGTCCCTCTTCCCTGCGTCTCTGGCGTGATCCATTAGACTTAAGACTCCTCATTAATGACCCCAAAACACATCACTACTATAACAAGACAGCATGCAATACGAAAAGGATGGCAAACGAATAAAAGCCTTAAGATACAGATATATATGAGCCATGAGATATATATATATAATATACAAATATATAAATATATTGCACCGTCTTAAAAAATGTATTCATGCCCAGATATTTTTACACCCATTTTAAAAATATAACAATGTGACATTACAGCCGCTTAGTCTAATAAAGCATGTGGCCTGAAAACGGAGACGGGTATGTGGATAGGGATTTAAGTGTAAATTAATATATTGTTCTGAATGTACAGTATAACGTAATGTAATGTGCTTGAAACTGTAATAAATAAATAGGAGACATACTTTTTTGTTAGTAATTCCACTCATTCATTAGCGTGAGCATAAATAATGCTTTTAGAGCAGTGCATTTACAGAATTCATCCTTAGTAACTGCCTGGTTCATGTTCTGGTGGTTTAAATTAAGGTACATATGGGAAGCATGTTGTGGACAGAAACAAAAAATAAATAATAAATAAATAATAAATATTTAGGCCACACCCACATCAGGTGTAAATCAGAATATATATATATAAAGATACAGATAAAGGGACTGGGATCATGTACTGTATGAGGAGTATATAAAATTTATAAAAAAAAGACGGTTCATTAAAAAGATAAATAAGAACATTTTTGAAGATCTCACGCTCTTCTGTCCCTAAAGACATGTTGCAGACTTCATGGGCAAATCAACTGAGCAAAGTGAAGTAAATAGGTTAAAGCGCACATCAGTGCCACCCTCCAGAGCCATTTCATCTCGGCAACTTTTCATATTTTAAGTGCACATACTGACACGTGTACTTCATGCCCTTCTTCCAAAGAGGGCCCAGGGCCCATTAAAATTGCATGAGGAATGAATAATTAGTCGGAATATTTTCTCTCAGAGAAATGAAGAAATCAAAAAAAAAAAGAAAAAGGGAGCACATTTGATTTCCATGGCCTTAAAATAAGATGAAAGGTAAAGCAAAGCAGGAGCAAGGCTAAAGCACGAGTCTGATCAGGGGCATTTTTTTTTGTTCATCAAAACGTGCTAATTTGTCTCTCCGGCTATATTGCGATCTTATCATGTATTCTTTTTATTTTTTTACATTTTTTTTTTAAACTTCGATTTGAATTGCTAATTAAACTTATTATAATATATTTATAAGTCTCATCAAGGCATCGCTGCATATCAAAGTGGCCAAACTTGTAATAATGTGAGAAATCAAAGCAGTGATTACTTGTTAACATTGGTAGGTTTTAGCTCTTAATTGCGGCACGTGTCCGAAAGATTTGTGGAAAGAAGGGAAAGAAGTCCATGGAGTCAGTGATGCAGACGGGATGGGGGGGTGTAGGGGTGATGTGTGTACGTGGTTGTGGCTGCTGGTGCAAATATATGTCTATTGATTTGAGTCCAAAGTCTCTGTGCACTCATTACTCTACATCCATGAACGCAGGCCAAGGACCGATCTGGAAGCTGCTTGTTAGTGCAGGCATCATTTTGCTTTAAAGCGGCTTTCCGGATCTTGCATCTGTTTACGCTTGTTCCATCATGTTGAAATATCTGCGTCGATGAGAGGAATATTCCAGAGGCTCGAGCAATGTTTCTTGCGGACTTTTCCACAAAAAAAGAAAAGTGCAAACAGATAAATAACTGCAACAGATGCTTCAGTGAAGAAGCATATGCTGCAGGCCCACAGATGCATTAGCAGGTGAATGTATATTAACAGGCAAATAAAGCACGGCGACCGCGACTTGGATATGACTCATTGAATCATTAACGGCAGTTTATGTTTTCCGTTTCTTTAATGGCTCTAATTAGACCTCCAAACAATATCATCCCAGACCCCATTATGAGAGGCAGAGGGAAGGGAAAGGCGCGAATAATAAAACAATATGTGAAGCGTTTGAATTTCTAGTCTTCTTTTTTTTTTAACTGTGCCGGTGGAAATGATACAGACGCTCTCCTCGACGTGGCATCATTAACTCCTCCTGCCACTTTCCAGGTCACTAATTTTTCAACCATGAGTTCATTCTGCTCAGACCGATATGCTGTCTTTTTAATGAGGTTATTTCTGGGTTATTACCTCGGTCCATGCTACGCCACCTTATGCGAGAGACCTAATTGATGTAAATCAAATATGGTTAAGCAGGGACCAAGCTCGCATGCGCTCTACGTTTATTTGCACAAAATCGTGTATGAAAAAAATTAAATTTTTGTCTATTCAAAGTTGTCTCTTTTTTTCGTTTTCGATTACCCGTCTGTGAACCAGAGTGAGGGATACGGAAAAGCACAATCCCATTTCAGGGCATAAATGTGAGCGCATGTTCACAGATGCAGAAGACTGAGTCCTGAGAAGGGAGTGAGGAGTGCGCTGGCATTTGACTTTTGCTGAATAAGCTCAAGGTGTGCAGTCTGCCAGGTTAGAGAGGTTATTGAAAATGAGGGATGGAGGAGAAGGAGTGAGAGGAGAGAATGTAGAAAGTGCTTTAATGGGCTTGTTCACTGGGCGATCAGGGACTGATTAGGGTAATGGGAACATCATCAAAATTACAGGGACAATAGTAAAAAGACACACACTTATATACAAACATCTAGAAAGTTCCATATTTGATCAGAGAATATAAGTAATAAAAGGGACAGCCAAGGATCTTTTTTAATAATAATATTCTTATTAATGTCCAGGTTTTTTTAATTTCTGTGGTCCAAGTGTGCTCCATGTTTATGAGTATTATAAATGTCTCTGTAAATGCTAAGATCATGGCAGTTTTGCTTTTGACAGGGTGCAGGTGATTAGAAGCAGGACATGACATTGAGCATTGAAAGCCAGGCTCTGGAGAATTTCTCCCTCGTTGTAACACTTAACCCACAGTGGGTATTACAGGGCACCATCAAAGCTTTTTTTCTCTCTCTCTCTCTCTCTCTCTCTCTCTCTCTCTCTCTCTCTCTCTCTCTCTCTGGGCAGCTGGATCACAGACAAGACTCTAAGTGTATGTGATGTTTAGCTCTTTGGTGTAAATCCACAGCTTTGTGTCACTGCCTCTTCAGGTCCTGTTTCCCTGCCACTCTGCCACGGTCGCCGTTGGCATGCTGACAGATGCACGCGTCCTAAGCCGGATCAGCCGTGTCGTCCTCGTGCTGCACACTCACCCCTGCTGGAATATTATCACCATCAGTCCTCTAGAAGTCAACACTCTTCCAAAATCCTCCAACACCAACATCACCGTATTATCATCATTACCATCATCTTCTTCATCATCACCATCAAAGGCTCCAGCTTGTTCGTCAGTCAGGTGGCTGCTTATGGTGACTGAGAGACAGCAGAAACCCTGAGAGTGACTCTAAGCAGCCAAGTCTATGGTGATGTGTCAGTTCTGTTGCTTCTCTGTGCCACTCATGCCATCCCTCAGTATGGCAGATTAGGCTGTTGAAGTAATAGGACAGTGCCAGTGTGCAACACGAGGCAATGTGCTACTTATCCAATGGGCATAGGAATGAATTTATTCATCTTTCTTACATAAATGATAGAAACCTATACCATCACACCTATCATTTTCCCACAGTTATTTATTTTTTTCTTAACGCCAGCTTGTTTTGACTCAGTCATTGCAGTTATAAGTGTCTTATTATTAATAATATTCATTTTTTCATGTGTTTGTTTTAATGTAATTATTCATTTTTCACACATGCATAATATAAAATGTATTTATTGAAACTATATTAACGTTTTCTGAAATGAAGACAGACATTTTCTGATATTTTGAAGTAAAATAAAATAAACGCTACATTTATTTATTTATTTATTTATTTATTTATTTATTTATTTATTTATTTATTTATTCCCCCCACTTAATTGCTTTGATTTCTTAATGACAACTTTGATTCACTGCATCATTCTTAGTAATATTCAATTACTATAAAACATTTAAATGGTGTCATATGACACAATTATAAAATAAAATGATTATATGGAATATAACTTGTGTGTGCATATAAATGTTTTTTGTCCCCCTCCACACACACACACACACACACTTTTTCTCTACTGTTAATTTTTGCTATTTTGTAATGTTAACTAAATCAGTGTATGATTTAAATAATAGAAAAGTCAATACTGTAAAATAATGATATATCTAGGGACTGTTAACCACGAGTGAGGAAGTCACCTCTTTATTGAAAGCTCTTCCGAGTCACCCAGAATTGTTATTTACACTACAGGAAATATTATTTTCTTCTTCTTCCACATTGAGCCAGGGCATCCAGCCTTCTGTAATTAGCCAATTTCCTTTGAGTTATGCTCACATTATTGACCTTAGCTATTGTATTGCAATTTCATACATGCACCTGGAAAAAACTGTACAATACGCGATAATGATGAGAAAAGAAAGAAGGGACTTTAAAAATAGAGATGGAATCGCTTTTCCATGATTTTGTGCTTTGCCGCAACGATGCCCAGGTACATTTACAAAATAAACAGCACTCTATGCTGTGCGCCTTGCTCTTTTTTTTTTTCTTTTTTTTAATCTTGTCTGAGAGTGTTGCCGAGGTGAAGGTGCTTGATGCTCTTGAAGTGCTGTGTTATCCCAGCCGTTCTTGCCGTCTCTTCTTTAATTTAGTTGTTATAATTAGGCATTAACTGGTGTCAGTTTCTACGGCCACTAACAGCCCCACTCAGTTCTGCTTGTCTGCATTATCAGTTTGGGGGACTCACAGCGAGGGGGGAGAGGAAGAAAGTAAATTATAATGAAGGCCTATATAGTCCAATTACCGATAAAAGCAGCCAAGTGCGGTGCCGTAATGAGCTGCCACTACCCCCCACCCCACCCCTTTTCCCCTTGGAAGGACACATCCATGGGAATACCTAATCGCTATTTTTATTACTTTGGACCCCCTTCGATGGGGGATTTTAACCCTGGTACCTTCACTCCAAGTGGGCTGTTCAAGACAAACAATTACAACGTCCTTCCTAGACCTGCTAAACAAAGTTAGTATAGGAACGGGAAGAGGGAGATTGAAGAAGAGATAGAGGCGATGGAGTAAAGACAAGAAGAGGAGGAGGAGGCGGGGAGAGAGTGTGAGGAGGAAGCCCATTCTCATGTTCTCACTTTAATGGGTCAGTATTTAATTATTTGGAATGGCGTAGCTGTCTCTTGTAGCCGGCGATGTAGTTCCTTGCTGGAGCACTTACAAGGCAGGCAGGTAATTAAACTGTAAGATCAACCACTGGCCTTTCTCTACCTCTTCTCTTTCGCACCCTCTCTATATCCATGCCTTGCTCTCCTTTCTTTGTCAGGTGAGGCGCTATGCATCGGAAAGCAAGAAGAATTCAGGACAGAGTGAGAGAGAGAGAGAGAGAGAGAGAGGGAGGGGCTTGGTGTGGATGGGATCTCGACAGGAAAGGAGAACAAATTAAGAAGTGGTCTGCGTGAAGCGTTCTTCAAAAGTCTTTTCGAAACTGATAGTCATTACTTTTCACACCTGGTGCCAACGAAGTATGGCATGTTTTATTTTCAGGAATATCATTTTATTATTTTTTTATGTGAATTTATTAAGTATAGTATCTCTCGGCTCTGGGTTATCAAGTAAAAATGATCCCAAGAGCCCCCAAATCTTTGGAGATGCTAAAGCATTTGGTCTCATTGCGTTGAGCTCATTTTAATTAGTTATTATTAGTCCTGAGAGGTCAGTGCAGAAGAAAATCATTTATTTACAATATCCTTTTGACTTGTGTATTGACTTTTGGTTGAAGATTGAAAAAAAGGAATGATTTGGTTGAGATTGGAAATGGTTTAATGTGAAATGGGAGATTCTCACTGGCGCATTTGGTGCCACTATACCCAAAACAATTAAAAATGTAAAATCTCACAGTGTGAACGCTGCAATGACCCTCGTCTAAAACAATCACCAATAGGATTACAGCACTGGATTACAAAAATCTCACAGAATGACTGTTTTATGATAAGTCTCAACGTGACCCCGGATTACACTGATCGATGGTGTAAATGGTCACTTTCTTTAATCCGTTTTATTACTGAATACTCTCGCATGGAGAACATGTTTTTGCAGAGTCTGTTACAAAATCTGAATATTTTATTAAGACTGTTGTATAGAATGAGAAGAATTAATGTGTCTTAAATGTGTAAAGTGTGATTATAAGTGCGATATAGAGATTAAACACCATTATTAATGGTACGACATTCAAGATTCTCTTAGGTCTTCCATTGTTCTGGACTTGTCCGCTGGGTCTTGGGCTGATTGTCTTAGGAAAGGTGTGTGGAGAGAGACAGCCGGTTGTGCATTGTTTGCTGGGCAGAGCTAGAGACAGGCGATGGATTAAACGATGAATGAGTGATTTATTAGCTGCCGCTGTCACACTGCTTAGATGGATTACTACACAGGACCTTTGACCCCACTTACCAGAATCCTCACTGCCACTGTGTGGGATGGAAGGTGTTTGTCTGTGTGTCCGTGTGTGTGTGTGTGTGTGTGTGTGTGTGTGTGTGTGTGTGTGTTGGTCCAATGGCCAGCTGTAGCTTGGTGACAGGATGGCACAGTTTGATCAATGGGCTAATGAAGAGCCCATTTCACAGGCCTGCTGAAGTGACTTTGTGTTCATAGAGTGGTTGTATTAAGGTTGGACGCTGGTCACCTTTACATCTACGAACAGACTAACGCTACAACAGCAGCTCCTGATACCACCACAATGTTGCACTGCCATGTCTACAAGTATATTAATTTGCTATTTGTATAATGAGATCTGGAACGGAAATTGGTATGCGAGCACACGGATAAATCTTTGTTGAGCTACAGGATGACAAATGAAGTACGGTTGTTTTTTGTTTTACCGTTCAGACAGTTACGTGCTTTGTTGCACCAAACGCAACAAGATATCATTAATATCCTCAAGAAAAGCTGCGCTGCTCGGAAAGCAGATTCAAACATTAAGAAAGATGAGCAGCATGAATCGCTTTCTTCTGATTACACCGAATGTAGTTTGGGAAAAAATGGGACAAAAGACTAAAGGTGTTTTTAATGAAAAACTAAATCTGCAATATATCAGGTTTGTACCAGCCACAGACAGAGACAGAGACAGAGACAAAGAGAAAGAGAGAGAGAGAGAGAGAGAGAGAGAGAGAGAGAGAGGGAGAAAGAGCACATGCTTCTTAACCACTCTTACGGATATATGTAAGGAATAAAACATGATAGAGTATAAGGTTATGTGGAAATAATCAATAACATGATGCGGGTCCACTCAGCAGCTGACTGCAAACGATTAACAGCACGTCTTGGTGTGTTTTATAATGCTGGGATCACACTGTGCGACTTTTAATAGTCTTTTGCAATTGTTGCTTGTCAGACTGTATGAACATGATCCTCATATCACACTGTCGGATCTCAATTGTCATAATGTCAGACTGTACGACATTATAAAACTCCTGCACATAAGAAAAAAACTTGTCCGTTTTACGTCATCAATCAGTGACACTTTCAGACCCGTGTTTTCTTGCTAATAGTGGCTAGAAGCAAACCAAAACATTCTGTAGCGGTAATTTTGCTCATTACATCCCCTGATAAAGAAAACCTCAGACAAACACTTCTTTTTGCTCTAGAACTCACTAGGTCTCTGTTCTGACTGTACTGTCCACCTGACTCACTTCGACATTTTGCCTGAGGTGGATGTCGCGCTAATTGCGTCATCAGGTTCGGCGCTTCTATTGGTTCTTGGTTTGACGGTCATCGTAAAAGTCACACTGCAGGAAACAGTCTGAAATCTTTTGACACTGCCAGAATTTCATTGGAAAAACAGATTATCGCAACAGCCATTATTCGGCTGGCGGTGAACATGTCAAACCAGGGATCAAAGACCACAGATTTTAGCCTAGGATTATAAGAATCTTTTAGGATTTTCATAATTTTTTTGGATGAAATTGCAACTGATTTCAGGCAGCATTTGACCAACAATTAAAAAAAATTCATTTATTGAGTCACATACTTATTACATAGTTCATACAGCTATAGTTGCATTTAGTGTTGAATTGCCTGGTTTATTCTTATTATAGCAGCTATAAACAGTAGTTTTATTTACAGGTTCTCTCCTAAAGTGACAAAGACAAAGAATTAATCTTGTTATTTGACCAAATTCTTGAAATCCCAAGAGTCTTGTGTAAGTCATGACACTGGAGACTCCGTCTAAAATAATGCAGCAATAATGATACATTTTTTATACAAAATAAGTCTTTATTTACAGTAATTTGTTCCTAAAAACATATTTCTGATATAAACCTATGATTTACAGCTTAACCTTCAAAACTTGAGATAAGTCATGTTCAATAAACATTCAAATTTAAGTCTTTTGGCAGACGCTCTTATCCAGAGCAACTTAAGGGCCTTGCTCAAGGGCCCAGAGGTGTCCGCTTGGTAAGGCCTGGATCTGAGCTCAATGCTTTTCATGCAGAAGCCCAACGTCTTAACCATGTAGCTCCTCCAAAGCGACTACATCCCAACATCATTTATTTGTCCTTGTCATATTTCATAACAGCACCTTTTGTTCATTTCTTGCATTCCTGCTTTTTTTTACCGTTCGGCCCTCCCTTGCATTCCTGCTAAACTCTTGCTCCGTGTCCTTTTCTTTCTCCTCACTCCGTCTCTATAACTCACTTACGGCACTCCAGCAATAAAAGGCAAAACAAAAAGAAGAGGCCCATACCTTTTGCTGACTTCAATACACGCTGGCATAATAAAGGAAAGTAATATGCTTTAAACATTAAATAAGACTTTAATTGGAGCACATGAGAAACGTGCTTTGGGAAGATGTAATTGAATGTCGCCGGGGAGCCGAGGGAATTAAAATAGGTCACTTTATGCTTTGCTTTATTTTTGATTGAATCTGCGCCTAAGTGGCCTCGACAGTGGTATTATCAGTTTTAGACGGCATGTGAGCCAGTCAACGCCACTGTTCCTTCTGTAAGCTGAGAAGAGAGAAAAGAGAAAAGGGGGGAGGTCGGGTGGAGTACGGGATGACAGAGACAAATGTCGCAGCATTGACAGCTGTCCTCCATTTTCTCTTCCCACACAGATCCACAGTCGGTTGAAAAAAAATTATAAAAAAAAATAAAAAAATAAAAAACGCAAATGGCTACAAATCTCCTTCTACTGTAGAAAACGAGGCAATGAAATACTGTATCCTTTTATCTATATATCTGTATATACACTGTGTATAACTTTTGTACAGTTGTACATAATTTGTACATATCCCATATTGTACATTTTTATATCCCACATTTTCTGCACTCTATATTGTGTCTTATACACTTTCTGCACTAATTTAACTTCTCTCTCTCTATATATATAGTTATATTTTTTTAAGAGTACTTGCTCACCAGCTGGCGCATTTTTTACACTGCCCGGAGACTTTTTTACATTTATCCATTTATATATTACATGCTGTACATATATTTGCATATGTATCTGCACATGTGATCTATCTATCTATCTATCTATCTATCTATCTATCTATCTATCTATCTATCTATCTATCTATCTATCTATCTATCTATCTATCTATCTATCATCTGTCTGTCTGTCTGTCTGTCTGTCTGTCTATAATAATGTAATTACTGTGCTTGTGATGAAAATCACAAGATCCTGGTTGCTTAATAGCGTGAAAAATGTTTGATAGCATGTTTGTTGCAATGGAGTGATATTTCACATGCCAATTTCAAAATTCAATCATCTATAAATTCATGTGATTCTTACATTTAAAGGGTAAAAGTTTGAGTGAGGTTCAATTTTGTATCCTTTC
>NC_060909.1:5111291-5306291 GCF_014805685.1 Silurus meridionalis
AATCAATTCTTCTACACTTCAGCCTGTAGTAATGCATTTCTACCACCCAGTGATGAGTGCAGTAAAAATAAAAAAACACTATATAACACTAGCCGGTAGAACACTATCACTTTTTATGTTGATTTCCAAATCTATAGTCACTTCATTCAGAGAGACGGGTTTGAGAGAGGAGAGAAGAATGCAGTCATGTCAGCCGCCTGATAAACTTTATGTCTTCCTGCTATTTTCCAAAAGTAAACACCCCTACGGGCTACATGACATCACTAAGTAGGTTAAGTGTAGTCTCGCGTCGCCATCGATCATTACGGAATGCGGCGTATTCGGCGTGTCGCGAGAGTCGAGGTAAAAGTTTTCCACTGTACCGAGATGACATTTAATTTTTCATATCTCCTCCGTAGTCCTGGAATGAATTTTGGCAGACCTGATGCAATTTAGCAGCTTGGCAGTTTCAAATTGGGCAATGAATCACGGCCGATTCAATGGGTGCGAGTGGCTGCATAATATTTTCTCTGTGTCAGGAGAAAGAGAGAGGTGCTACAGCTTTGGACAGTGGATTCCTTTTTTTTTCTTTTTTTCTTCCCCTCACACTTTCACTCTACCTTACAATGTGGACACGCTGTTCTTTGTAGCAGCGCAGGAGATATTCTCAATACGCTTGATTGATCCAGACAACACACACACTTCCCTTTTTTTTCTTTTTTTCTGCACAAAAAAAAAAACGTCTGCTGCCCAGAATCCATTTCTCAAATGCCTTCATAATGATAAGGTCATCTTAACAGTTAGACAGAGTTTACATCTTTGTGCTATAATTCTCTTTCGGCTCTATTCTATTAACGGAATAGTAAATCTGTGAATGATTAGAAAGGTTGCACTCGCTAAAAAGTGCCTTTAAATCATTGCGAAGTAACGCAATCGTTAGACGTAGTATATAAACGGGAAGACGTTCCCATCAGAACTTGCCCTTCCTACGCTGTGGAGAAAGTCCTTGCAGGAGCGAAGTAATGAACTGGGTTTCTCCAGTGGTGCCAAAATCATAAAGTGCTCTAAGACTGTCAGGTCTGAACGGCCTTATTTACTCTCATCCACCCGTTACTACTGTACACCTTTAACAAAGACCATCACCCTGCTCTCAACACACACACACATACACACACACACGTGCCTTTCCACCCACCTCATAAGACACACAGTCCATGTGCTTTTAAAAGGTGAAAAGGTCCAGAGGGCCCCTCCATATCTGATTTTTGACAAAGAGCAGCATGCCCAGAAATCAATAATGGCTGCTCAGGGTGAGCGGAGCCGGAGCGAAGGTGCCAGCGAGAGCACCCAACACACTCTCCAGCCCATACCAACCCAAACAAGCAAAGAATGGACTGACAACACTTTTGACACCAGCCGTTTATTAGGCGCCCGGCCCAACCCGGCCCCTCCGCATTCACACGATGACCAAAGCAGCACGCGGGACACTCCATTTATCAGGGTCAGCGTCAGGAAAATTAGTGTTTATTCTTGTAGAAAAGAAGACGAAGGAGGAAAAAAAAAGAACCAGGTGATGAATTGGTTTATTTGTATGCTAACAGATTTTTTGATCGCGCTCTTTTCATTCGCTCAGTCTTTTTCTCTCACACGCGTGCACTCACCTACACGAGCGATAATTTCACCTCTGTTGTAGGTTCGAGGTGTCGAGGATTGCATATCTAAACAGCGCAGGGCGGCGGAAGTGCTGTTCGACTTGAACAGAACAACAAGGTTGCATATACATATTAACCTCTCGGGTGAAGTAACCCCCATTAGTCTATTACTGTCCTCATTTCACGCAGGGGCTTAATAGCCTACATCAAGCTCCCTTATGGAGTTCTGGGAATAACTCTGTGTGTGTGTGTGTGTGTGTGTGTGTGTGTGTGTGTGTGTGTGTTTTTTTTTGGAAATAGCTGCAGATTAATTGTTATAGTAATTAATAGCAACATGTATAACACCATGTATATTTGTATATTTCGAAAAATATTATTACTACTACTACTAGTTCTACAAATACTATTACTACTACTAATAATAATATTAATAATAATAATAATAATAATATTAATAATAATAATAATAATAATAATATTAATAATAATAATAATAATAATAATAATATTTTAAGAGATTTTATGTTGATTTTAATAACCGAAAAAAAAAAAATTCTGTGACAAAAAAAGAAATAACCATCTAAATTACAAAAAACGTTGTTTGTTGGACCAAAAGTGCTTTACGGCATGTTTTTCTGTGGACTTATGTTTTGAAATAAACTGGGTTTTGCTGCAGTGGATGCATTTCGTGACTCATTATTACGATCAAAGTGTAAGTACTGCATTTTTTTTATGCATGTTGTTGGTGTGTAGCACTTACATAAACTCAGCAAATACATTTGTTATACCATACCTATACCTGTTTATATTCCGCTAGATCACTGTTTTTCAATGGAAAGCGTACAACTTCGATGCTTGAGGTTTAGACCTTTAGAATGATATACAGTTTGTCATGGTTACAGTTTCCCTTTTCATTTAATCTATTTGCAAACATTTAACACCCCCACCAGAGAGCCGTCATGGATCCGGGCATCCGGGTGAGAAGTTGATCACATTTCATCATTTTTTCAATTATTTATTTATTAATTTATTTGATCATATTCCCCCCAATAAACTCAAAACCCTATTGGCTGATTTATAAACTTTTTTCTCACTATGTAAAACTACAGGAATCAAATAAAAGAAAAGAAAAGAACTCCCAAGTGTACTAACTACAACCCAGCCTTACTAAAAATGCATAAATAACTCAATACACAAACAAGTGAAACACAAAGTGATTTCTGACAATCAGGCCACTCCACTCTCACACTGACCTGAAAGGGTCATTACTATTAAACATAATAATGGCTTTTAAGTAGTCACGGTGTGCTTTGATGCAGTGAATAATTTAGCGATTTTGCCGCTGAATGCGTCCTGTTTAGCATCCAGATGCCTGGTCAGGTAAAACCGTACCTGAGACATCAGCCAGCAGATAAGCCGCCTTTCCGCAAATTATTTATTTATTTCCCTTCCCGATCTCACGTTTGTTTTTTTTTCCGAGCGCAGTTAATTACGCTCACGCAAGCTGTTAAGCTGTCGCTCGTGACAGCTTTTGTTAGCTCGAACGGAGGGCCGCAAAAAAAAGTACGGGCCGCTTTTTAAAGGTGGCATGAGCCAGCAGTTTTAAGTTCTTGTCGTTTGTGCAGAACGTCCCCGCTAATTAAAGACTCCATCGCGCTCGGCAGCAGTGCATTAAAAGTTGCTCGACGTCGCGTCGTAATTTTTGACTCGAGTCCCGAGATTCCAGCAGTTTTCTCACTGATTGCTGTCCTACACATGCTGCATGTAGTTTGATGTTCTTACCATTCAGGGAATAATGCCTGGCAAGAGGACATAAACAACTTTTAATATCATCCTGGAAAAGTTATAAGTGAATCTGAGACTAAAGTTTAATTGTTTAAAACACAATAACATTCTTATCCCTCAAGCCAGTGTAGTACCTTCATTGTAGCCTTAATATAAACACTTTTTACTGTACATTTTACATGCATAGCATTTAGACATGTTTGTGGACACCTGACCATAAGATTTGTACAGGCTTTTTAAACATCTTATTTCACATTAAGTTCCTGTTTTGCTTTATAATAACCTCCATTCTTCAGGAAGATAATTCAATAGATTTGTGGATATGGAGTTTGGATATTCTAATTTACCCCAAAAAGCGTTTAATAGCATTGAGGTACAACCCATGTTTAAAATATCTTCAAGAAGCTGGATTTTTGCACACGGGCATTAAAGAGAAATTTCATGTTACTGCATACAAAGACATCCTATATGAAGTGTTCCTCCAACTTTTATGGAAACAGTTTGGGGAAGAATGGCTGGAAAAATGCAGGTGTCTCACTACTTTTGTCTATATAGTGTATAATTAAGGCTGTGAAAAATACCGCGTTTTTAAAATTCACTAATTTTATTAGCACGGGATTAACGCAGCGCACATTTATGTTTGACCATTTTTATTAAAAATATAAATAAATAAATAAATAAATATAAAAGTGGCAAAATGAAGACCTTTAATGCAACACATTTATTCACATGTCCTTTCTTTACTTTCTAAAAAAATTCAAATGAAAACTGCACTGAAAAATAAGTTTTAATCACTAAACATTTGTTTTACTGACTGAGTCTCAAATCAAGCACCAAAATCCGGCAATTTAAACCGTCCGTGTGGAAACATGGCAAAAGTTTTGTTTGGTGTCTTGATGTTTTACGTAATTTGAAACATCGTAATTACTTTAAATCATATACAAGAATACATTTACAAGAAGGTTTCACTAATAATAAACATACGTACTTATCCATGCCCATGTTGATCAGAGTATTAAAAACTTAAAAAGTATTAATTTATGGTACATTTTGAACTGTGTTTAATCGTAAGTTAACACATGACAATCATACGATTAAATATTTCAGTAGTTTGACAGCTCTTATATAAATTCAACAAAGTGCATTCAGAAAGACAGGAGATTAAAAGCAAAGTGACAAATAAACATTATAAATAGATAAAGGTACTAGTATTTAAGACTACAAAAATAAAAATCAAAAAGAAACTATACATTTTATATAAAATAAATAGAAAATTTTAAAAAATCTGAACTCGAGGTTTTCAGGATAAATGGTGTTGCAGATTGTTGAAAGTACAATAAGCTGCATTTTTATTATTAACTATGAGAAAAAAAACAAAAAGATGGTGACCAAGCAACATTTTAAAGAACAGAACTAACTAGATATTATGTTGACGTTCTTCAGATAAATTCTATATTTAATACAAATTACGGTAGCCTGAAAAAAAAATCATTAACAATGTTTTATGTAGTTATAAATGTGTTATTAACAGTTAAATCTGTGTGTCTACATCTTTTAAAGACTGTGTATGTGTCTCCTTGAAATGCATGTCATATTGATCTTACTAATAACGTATGCCCTTTCTTCTCTCGGCCGTGTCCGAATGAGTATCAGGACAGGATTTATTAAATATTTTCCCATCTGATTGTATAACTACCATAGCTCTTGCTGCTCAGTTGAGTTTGCTCTAAACGCCAATCATGGACATGTCGTCTTCGGAAAGAGCTGCACTTCCATGAATAATTGGCAGGCGTTTGAGGTCAAGTTAGCGAACGAAAAAACTTCTCCCTGGCACTTTGTAGCATCACATTAGCTAAATGAGTATGAGACTGGAAGCATTGTGTCACAAAATGGCAGTGGATGGGATGCTATGTCAAAAATACTTTGGTTTTTTACACCATGAGGAATGAGGATGTGGGGAAGAGACAAAGAGAAAGGCGAAGTAAACGATGGAGTCATCGTCTGTGGGGTTTCGGGCCCGTGGCCAGCGCAAAAGCCGCTCTGTTTCCATTGATGTGTCACTCTGCTACTTTTTCTTCTAAACATTTAAATAAAAGAACCCACAGAAAGATTGACTATTGATAGATCTAGGATTTTCTGGTCTTTACCATTTGGGTACAAACAGACAAACAAACACCAACAAACAAACAAACTAAAGAAATTGTCTATATATTTTAATGTAATTATAATATAACTAGCAATATCTTATAATAATAATATTATGATTATTAGGAAGAAGAAGAAATATATAACAAATTTTGTTAATTATTTTGTTAATAATTATTTTATAATATATATGAGTATAGTGAGATTTGAACATATGACTTACTGTTCAGAAGGTGATTAAACACTGAGCTACTACTTCAAATTTAAAGCTGTAAAAAAATATATATATAATAATAATAATAATAATAATAATAATAATAATAATAAATTAAATAATAATTATAATACTAATAGTAATAAATTAAATAGTTATTCTATTAGAAAATACTATGAACAATTTATACTAGCATTAGCTAGTACATTGTTTATAGTATTTTCTATTAGACTTTTTTCATATGATGAAAAATAAAACACAAGGACACTGCCTTTGCTCATTAAAATAAAAAAAATAAAAAAGTCATTCTCACTCTCATCATAACACTTTAACCTTAACACTTTTTAAAGATTTGTGTTAAAATCATATCACGTTTTATCAAAGGTTTTTTAGTCTTTAGTATTTAGTGCTGAGGACAAATGGTTAGACATTCGCATCTTTCATCATGTAGTCTTTTTCTCAGACTTAAACACCAGAAGTCTAACTTACAAAAACAATCAAGACGGCGACCTAACGGAAGAACCCGACTACATCTCTGTGGTTGTACCTTTTACTTTTATCTTAACTTTTATATTTACAGCTTTTGTCAGATGTCTTTATCCAGAGCGACTTACGGTTAAGAATATAAGCAATTGAGGTTTAAGGGCCTTGCTCAAGGGCCCAGCAGTGGCAGCTTGTTGGTTCTGGGATTTGAACCCATGATCTTCTGATCAGTGTAACATCTTATCCATGGAGCTACCCCTTCCCTTTTTTCACTTTTGTATTACACAAAAAAAAAAAAATAAATAAACTTATATATATATATTTCAGACAGATTTCATTCAATATATATTTCTGTTCATTTTTATAGTGGCCATATATCCTAGAATACAAACACACTCCTATGAGACGTGAACGTGAAATGAAAACTTGCGCTCGGTGAAACTTTTTGTCCTTTCCGTAGCTACTCGGATACACTCACACACTCCGAACTCTCCCGTAAAAAGAATAGAGGTTTAGAAGGTGAAAGTTTATGTGCCACATCGGCTGATTAAAAGCCCACAGATCCAAATGTAATGGGCCCCTTTTACTTCATTTTGCTGCAGATTTATGAGTGCGCCTGGGAATGAGTGGCAGGGTGCTTAAAACGGTCCGACACATTGAATCCACCCCCCACCTATCACCCCACCCTTTCTCTGCTGGACAACATTGATGGTGAGTGTTGGAGGGTCAGTTTAATAGTGTGTGTGTATACTCGTAGTGTAGGCATTTCTATTAGAATATACACACTCGGTAATGATTTCATGCTTCAGCCTGGCAGACGTAACATGAAGCCTATCCACAGCTGAGGTCGATACACAGTGCCAGTGAGCAGCGTGAGGAATGGCACGTCCAAGCGCAGATGTCAACCCCAAGCCCCTAACCCCACCCTGCTGCTTGGAAACATTTCTATCTTTCCGTACTATGCCATTATTCTTTATAAGTCACGGCCACCCACAGTACAGCACCTCACCACCCCAAACTGCAAGCCTCCCGAAAAAAGAGAGGCACCAGACGAGTCAATTATTCATCAATACCCCATTTATTAAACCTTTAATGTCATTTATATTACCCTTTATAAGTGCTGCCTCATGTATAATGAAGCACACACACACACTGCACATAATTTATCATGTTTATGGTGCGCTGAATATATTATTCATCAAGAGGAACCAATCATTTGGATCCGCAGTGCAACATTAGCATCATATGTGGAGGGGTGCTGTGTGGGCACTGTGTGCCATCTTCTTTAAAGAGCACAATGAAAGCACAGGGGTTGGAGGAATAGATGGGAATGGACAGACAGAATGCAGGAGTGGCGCTGGTGGAGAAATAACAGTCACAGCCAATCCACTGTGGATGTGTGAATGTATAGGAAAGAGACTGTTTTCCTTCTGATTAGAGTGAAAATGCTCAGGTTTTTATGGAGCTTAATAGTAAATTCAAATGAATTTTATGAACTGGGCATATTATATATCAAGTATTTATGTGTATAGGAAAACTGATGTTTTATTTCTCTGTGAATTACAATCCTAGGGTGGAAGTTATAAGTTGGTGGGGTTTTTTTCAGTTTCCAGGGTTGAACGGTCAACAAGTCGAAAACAAACAAAAAAAAAAATCACAGAAAAATAAATAAATAAATAAATAAATAAATAATACAAATATAAAATAATTAAAATCTATAATTTGGTGCTATTAAAGATTCTTCATAGACCATTTCCACATTTTTTACATTTATAACATATATTTATAATTGTATTGCAGAGTTCTATCCAAAAAATCAAAAACTGTTAAATCTGAAAAAATTTTATATATAAAACTGAAATTATTTTTATCTGAGAGTTCCAATCCAGCATGTTTAAATTTACATCAGTTTGTAAATTGGTGGTTTACTTTTCAGACAAGCTTCCATGTTTAAAGGGTCAACAAGTTAAAAAAAAAACAACAACAGACAAACAAACAACCCCTAAAACTATACTTTCATAATTCAGTGAAATAAATAAATAAATAAATAAATAAATAAATAAATAATTGAAACAAACAAACTAATAAATAAATGAAATAAAATATTTTAAATCTATAATTTGGTTCCATTAAAGGTCCCTTATAGAACTTAAACCAATTCCACTTCCTATTTATTATTATTTCTAACATATATATACAATCGTATTGTACACTCTTATATTCTGAATAGAGTTCTATCTGAGGAACCCTTGGAACCCAAGGAATTGCAATCATAACATAAACTGTTTAATTTCAATATATCTTTATATATAAATTTCTCTGGTTGCCTGATTGCTGGAATATGAACCAATCATGGAATCTCTGCGCGAGCTCTACATTACTGACGGTTCAGTTTGAGTAGCTTCATCCAAACAGTAAAAAATTAAGTATTCACTACACCGGATTCCCCTTTACACATCTCATTATTGTCATGCTGCAGGTTCTAAAATTCATGCATCCAATTACATAATAGTTTGTCACCAACACTAGCACTGGGCCACAGAGGTGTTAAAGATTGAATCTTGTCTTTATTGTACAGCCTGCATGCTGTCTGCCCACGGGTCGTCTTCGCTGTCTGTCCGATCACGGTGACCGACCGCCTTTAACAACCCACAGTTTGGTTTCAATTATTCATATGGTGGTAGAGACTGTTCAGGATGGCCTTTTGGTAAAATGCCACAAAGACATTAGCCTATATATCTGCATGATGAGAAGTGTAGACCCTGCTTCCCAGTAAAATAATGGAGAAAGGAAATCCATTCTAAAACCAAATGTTACCTTTGCATTAGAATGGAAGTCTGCAGAGATGTGAATCACGAGCGGATTTGCAACAGTTGCGTTCATAGGGCAGCTTGTAAATCGCAGGCAAAATGCCGATGTCAGAAAGTGTATCTGTCTACACCGCACAGGCTTCGGAGCCTTTTTTGATTTGTATGTCAAGTGCATTGATGTATGTTTAAACAAAGAACGCCGATGTTAAGTCAGGAGCACGCATCGTTTGGCAAGCTGATAACTTAAATTTTCAAATCTTTAGCACTGACTAAAAATACTAAACTGAACAACACCGATGCAGATAATATCTCACACAATGCATTTTCCTTCTTGGTACAACTCCAGGATATACTTCTTTGTTCAGCAGGAATGTATATTCCTTTGGTGATAAACCTAAACACATTACTCATTTCAGGGTTGTTCTGTAATAAGCTTATAGCACAGGTCCTGCGGTGAGAAAAAAAAAAAGAATTTTCTTTATTTATTCTTCACATTTTTTTTTTTTTTTGCTTTCCACTCTATATTATATATTTTTTTGCTATTTAATTTATGTATAATTTATCACTTTTCTGATATGCTAAAGAATGTGAATACAATACAAAAACACTTATATCTGTTTATACTATACAGTTTATTATGCAAATGTAAACTTTTAGATTTAGATTTTTTTGTGAGAATGTATTTAAAACTCACTTCGTATGTCATTAATGCTAATTACGAGAAGCCAGCGAAAGCAGTTGGCTTAACACCAGTCTGGGATTTGTACACTTCCTACGTGCAGACTACACATGAAGTGTTCACGTAGTTTAGAGTTACAGCTACAGTAAATATAGAGTTACAGTAAATGTAATCACCCTTACACTTTTACACAGGACAGGATTTACAAGAGCCGAATTAAAACTTTCTTTCAGCTTCTCCCATTAGGGGTCGCCACAGCGGATCATCCGAAATGTTTGATTTGGCACATGTTTTCATGCTGGATGCCCTTCCTATCGCAACCCTTTGGGACCGGCACTAAGAGTGGCTGGGGTTGGTTCCCTGACCGGGGACCGAACCCGGGCTGCAGCAGTGAGAGCGCCGCATCCTAACCACTAGACCACTAGGGGACCTTTACAAGAGCCGAATTAATTCATACAATTAATATTAACAAACTGTATGGTTAAGGCATTAGACTTTGGATCAGAAGATCATGAGTTTAAATCACAGCCACACTAAGCTGACACTCCTGGGCCCCTGAGCGAGGCTCTTAACCCCATAGCTCCTCAGTTGTATGAATGAGATAAATATAAGCCTCTCTGGATAAAGGCATCTAACAAGTGCTATACATGTAAATGTAATAAATATGAAGTTAAAGTTATGTTCTACTGAATTTAAAGAATGGTGATCAGTATGGGGTAGTATACTGTAATTTGTTAATTTAACACAAAGTATATTCAGAAGCAGCATAATCAGAAGCAGAGCAATTTACAGTACCATACTGTTTAAACTATACAGTATATATATATATATATATATATATATATATATATATATATATATATATATATATATATATATATATGTATGTTGCAGCAGGTGCATGGACTAATGCCGGTTCGCGAGTGGGGGGCAGTGCATAGACTGCTATGCTGTGCGATTTTGTCGTATTGATATCATCATCATAAGATACAATTTTTTTAAGTTAAACCATTACAAATCTGGGACCATCTGTAGTTGCAATACAGTTGCTTTTACAGTTGATGTATGACAGACACTTTATAAGACATAGGAACATCATATTTCAGAATGAAACAAGATCTTAAGATTTCACAGAAAAATCTATAGTGATATAACATTTCTACCATTTCTTCCGTCTTCTCATTGCAAAATGTATGATTTGAACTTTTTTGGCAAAAATAACTCTGTATAGTTAAGACCTCAATCACATCAGCAGCAGGATATTAAACACTTCAGCATGAAATGGAATTTTCAAATACAATCGACAAAAGCTGAAATATTAAAAGAAAGGGATTAAAGCAGAATAAACGTGTTAGTTTTCAGTGAACGTCGTGAACATGGGCTATGCATGAAAAAGGAAAAGTTAAGGCAGGCCCCAAGGGCCTCTGTTGGGCCCCTGAGAAAAGCCCTTAATTCTATCGACACCAGTGTCATACTCTGACTCTGTGCTTAAATCAGAACTAGCTGGAAAAGCTGAGCAAATGTGAAGACAATAATTTCCCTGGGCTTGTTCTTTAAATGATCCCACCAGCAAGTGTGCCACATCTGCACACAATTAGCTAATTGTATAATTGCACACCTGAGCAAATGTACAGGTGTTCCTATTTATGCGGCCATTTAGAGAGCATGGTTTCACCTCCAACCGCATGAGAAACACTTTTGCTGTACAGTAAATCACATTCCTCATTAAGCATTTGTACGCATTCGAAGAATTGTGGCTGGATGTTGCTTGATATCATATGAAAAGTCATTAACCTTGATATCTTTTCATAGAACTCAAGGCAGACAAATTGTTACAAATTTGTGCTGGTTTTTAGGCCTTTGTGACACGAGATTGGTGTCGGTGATTTCCTCTGTTATAGTGCTGTTCAGATGTAAAGCCATTTTATAGACAAAACACCCGTGGCACTGTCGAACACGACCTCTACCTCTTCTTATTTTTATTTCAACCACAATATATATATAGAGAGAAAAATGACTGAGGAAAATATCTGCTCCACTTAACTTATGCATGCAGGAATAAGGTAAAAATTACATCATGCTTCCTTCCATCCTTTTCCTGCTGCCACCTGACTCAATACACTCTTATCACCTGCAGCGTTTATCATGCGTTTTTTTGTCCTTGAAGTGACTGGTTTTAGAAAAGTGTTGTTTAAAGTATCCAATCAAACATCACATTATTTCCATTTAATTTTCTTTATTATTTAGGAACAATTTTTAAATATATTCAATTAGCATTGCTGTATTACAGTGCAAGGGTTCCAGGGTCTGATTCGGCTTAATATGCATGTGCAAATTTTCTCCATGGCCTTTTGGGGTTTCCTCAGCTCTCATAAACATGCTCTGCAATGTTCAGGGTACCAGTGGAAATTGGACTGTTGTTGGACAAAGAAGCAGAAGGAGAGGAGGAAGATGTCTACAGAGACAGCAGGAAAAGGAGAAGTGGAGGAGAGTGGAGGTTTGGGTTGGTACTTTAAATGTTGGTCCTATGACTGGTAAAGGGAGAGAGATAGCTGATATAATGAAGAGTAGAAAGGTAGATATGTTGTATGTTCAGGAGACCAAGTGGGAAGGGAGTAAGACCAGGAACATAGGAGGGGGTTTAAACTGTTCTATCATCGTGTGGATGGAAAGAGAACTGGTGTAGGGGTGATTCTGAAGGAAGAGTACAGTAAGAGTGTAGTGGAGGTGAAAAGAGTTTCTGGTAAACTTGAAGATGGAAGTTGAAGGGGTGATGATAAGTGCCTATGCTCCACAAGTGGGTTGTGATATTGAGGAGATGGAAACATTTTGGAGTCAAGTCAAGTTCATTTCTATAGCGCTTTTCACAAAAGACATTGCCTCAAAGCAGCTTTACAGAATTTAACATTTGAGGTGAATGAGGTGTATTTATCCCTGATCAGCAGCCATGGCAACTGTGGCAAGGAAAAACTGTGGCAAGGATGTTATGAGGAAGAAACCTTGAGAGGAACCAGACTCAAAAGGGGAACCCATCCTCATTTGAATGACATCAAGAGTGTGATTATAGTCGTTAAACAATACAGAACACTGGAGTAAGAACTAACATGAGCACTGGAATATAAGATTATGATTAATGTCCATTCTACAGCTATTTACAGTCATTTGAGATTATGGAATCTGGTTAGATGAAGTGGTGGAGAGTGAACCTAGGAATGAATGATTGGTGATTGGGGCAGACTTCAATGGCTATGTTGGGAACAGTGGTGACAAGGATGTGATGGGTAGGTATGGAATGTGGAAAGGCAGATAGTGGTAAATTTTGCTAAAAAGATGGAAATGGCAGTGGTAAATACTTAAGAAGAAGGAGGAGCATAGGGTGACCTATAAGAGTGGAGGAAGGTGCACACAGGTGGACTATGTTCTATGAAGGAGATGCAACCTGAAGGAGATTGGAGACTGTAAGGTGTTGGCAGGGGACAGTGGAATCATCGAATGGTGGTCTGTATGATGGTTTTGGAGGTGAAAAAGAAGAGGAAGAGAGTGAGGACTAAAAGAAGAATAAGATGGTAGAAACTAAAAGAGAAAGGCTATAATGTGAGATTCAGGAAAGAGGTCAGATGGACGAATGGATGATTGGGCAAGTACTGCAGAAGTGATAAGGGAGACAGCTAGAAAGGTATTTGGTGTGACATGTGGAAATAGAAAGGAAGACAAAGAGATGTGATGGTGGAATGAGGAAGTGCAGGAAAGCATAAAGAGAAAGAGGTTGGTGAAACAGATTAGGGATCGACAGAGTGATGAGAAAAGTAGGCAGGAGTACAAGGAGATGCGGCAGCAGGTGAAAAGGTATGTGGCGAAAGCCAAGGAAAAGGCATATGAAGAGCTGTATGTGAAGTTGGACACTAAAGAAGAAGAAAAGGATTTATACCGATTGGCCAGGCAGAGGGACCGAGCTGGGAAGGATGTGCTGCAAGTTAGAGCAATAAAGGATGACGATGGAAATGTGTTGACTAGTGAGGAGAGTGTGTTAAGAAGATGGAGGGAGTATTATGAGCAGCTGATGAATGAGGAAAATGAGAGAGAGAGAAGGTTGGATGATGTGGAGATGGTGAAGCAGGAAGTGGATAGGATCAGTAAGGAGGAAGTGAGAGCAGAAATTAAGAAGATGAAGAGTGGAAAGTCGGTTGGACCAGATGACATACCAGTAGAAACGTAGAGATGTTTAAGAGACATGGCCGTGGAGTTTTTAACCAGATTGTTTAACAAGATATTGGAAGGTGAGAGGATGCCTGAGGAATGGAGAAGGAGTGTGCTGGTACCAGTTTTTAAGCATAAGGGAGATGTACAGACCTGCAGAAACTACTGGGGAATAAAGTTGATCAGTCACACCATGAAGTTATGGGAAAGAGTAATGGATTTGGGTAATTTTAATAGATAAGTTTTACTAATTAATATCATTTTATTTATAGAATGATGTGTTAAGAGTAACATTAGAGTCTTTTGAAATAAACTGAGTTGATTAAGCAAAGAGGCTTGTGACAAAAAGATAATAGGAATATTAGAGCCTAATAAATCATAGTACTTTGGATACTTAAGTGCATTTGGAGGCAAAATACTTTTGTACTTTTACTCAGGTGAAAGTTTAAAGGGACACGTTTACTGAAGTAATAGTTTACCTACTGTATCTCTACTTATGTACATAGTTGTGTACTTCGTCCACCAACTAATACAACTCACAAATCTACAATAAATATACAGCTCTACAAGATACAATGGGTAGCGTTAATACAGGGCTCATATTTGTACTCCTCTAAACAATTCTTATAAAAATTGGAACAAAATTGAAATACCTTGACCTGGCTCATCCATACAAATTACACAAAATTACTAGACCAGGTTGAATGTAATTTTTAATAATAGACTGCACTGTATTTTCTTTACTTTGTATCTTTCTTTTTTCATGTACCTTTTTCATTTGACTGGCATGTGAAGCTACATTAGTTCCAGGAATACGGATGCTATCAGGATATTTTGTATTCCTTCTCACACTTCTCTTCCTGATAAACTGGTGACTATACCCCATGAGTGTTTTGCCATTTACTTTCAAGTTGAAATTCACACTCGGAGCTCCCTCACGTTTCACGGCGCGAGGCAAGCCATCACTTGTGACATCTTGTCTCATTAGGGAGATGGTGAATTTCAGCTGCACTTTGGAAACAGAGAGGAAGAGAGCGAGGAAAAGAGGTATAGACATCGCTAAATGCCACCACACTTACTTGATATTTCGAGTAGGATTTCCAATCTACTTCTGCACGAATAGTCTTAGGCCTCAATGTGTGTGTGTGTGTGTGTGTGTGTGTGTGTGTGTTTGTGTGTGTCTGTTCCTTTCCTACTGTTTATATACCCATCTCTTTTTTTTTCTTCATTTCTCCAATGTCTGCTGTATTACCCCTTTTCCTTCTCAGGCTCTGAGAGTGTCAGTTTATCACTGTATCACTAACGTCCCTTAATTCAAAGGGCACCACACAATGTACCCTGTTGGACTGGAGTGTCACTGAGACAGACACATGTTGGAAAGAGGACAAGCGGCGTTTTGTCCTGGGGACCTGTCCATCTCAAAAAAAAAAAAAAAGGAACCAAGGAGGAGCTGCTTTTATCATCCAAACATTGGCTGGTGAATTAGCAGCTCTTTGAGTGATGAGAGCTAGGAGGCATCTGGGGAAAGGGAAACAGAAAGAGGATGCATGGCGAATGGGGATGTGTTGGTGACAGCCAGGCTGGCTGGGGTCTTGGCGTCTGTCAGTCACTTTCTCTTCAATATCCTGTGGCACTCTTTATTTATGCTGGACAGCCAAGCCATCCGTCGGCTACTCTGACAGCCTGCAGCTGTTTGAATGGCACTGTTTTGCCATGAATGAGAATGTCAGGGTAACAGGGGGAAAGGAAAAGAAGGCAGTCTGGATGTTTGGAGGAAAATGATAAAAATAAACATCCTTTCAGACTCCAATTTTGAGATAACAGGCCTGCCTTCACACTGTCCGAGTGGATTATCTGTCTCAAGTCAGAGTGTATGAGCACTTCATTACTAATGTCTTAGTAACGGAGGATGGAAGGGTGGGATTTAGATGTAGGTGATACCACAGTCCTCTTCTGTTTGAATGCCATCACATTTAATTTTCCCAAATTTTGTCCCCTTTGTCCCCTTTCCCATTTGTCGATGAGGATTTCCCATTTTCCTGGCGATGCGAGTCCTCACAGAGTGCACAAGGAATCAGATTAGATTTCCCATTTCGAGCAGGAATGGAGCTCTGTCAGCTTCGATCATGCCAGATAGGAATATATTCTTCTGTGGGAATCAGACTTGTCGGAGCCTGTGACGCTTGGCCGTCACCTCGCAGTGACATGATGTAATGTGAGATGATATTAAACAACACTAGTTTAGCACTTAGATGTTGGATGAGCTTTCGGGGGCTGACAGCAGCCACTTTATTTCTTTAGTCCCAAGGTCTTTTAACCTGGGTTGATGCAAATTGAGGCTGGCTTTTGTAGAAAAGATGGAAGGAAGAAAAAAAAAGAGATAAGCATTGGCTCGCTATCTCCCTTTTGCTGTACCTAAAACCGCTATTAACAATTTATAGTGGTGTGTCAACTACTCAGTTTGACTGACATGCGAGTGAGCTTGAAAGAGAGCAAAGAAGAGAGGACTGTTTGTTACTTTATTGGCTGATGCCTATTTAAAGGATATTAAACCACTGGCTGAACTGAAAACGGCGAACAAGACAAGCTGATGACAGGAAAAATCTGATTATATTAGTATAATCTAAAAAAAAGGCAGTTTGTAAATGTTTTATACTGCATCAGTCAACAAATATGATGTCAATAAATATCATGTTTGTTTTAAACTTCAAGGAACTGGAAAAGAATAATTTATTAGATCATAATTCTGGAATCAAATTTGCATACTATATTTTACATGGCATTGTGGCCCTTATCCACAATGACAATTATTTCATTCATAAAACTGAGCAGCTATGGCGTTAAGGGCCTTGCTCAGGGGCCCAGGAGTGGTAGCTTGGTGTGGCTGGGATTTAAACTCAGAATATATATTATCATATATTATTTCAGGAGACTTTCTTTGATTACTTACTTAGCCGTTTTTCAAAGGAGTCTCCGGTCCACAATGACTTACATTGGAAAATAAAGTTTTAAAGAGAATAGTGAGGGAATTGTTGTAACTAATAAGAGGAACAAAATTTTTTAAACATTTCATAACATTAAATGGAATGATAAACAATAAAACATATTTTTGTACATTTTTTACTTTATTTTACCTGTTCCATTGTCCCATTGGGTTCAATATCTTTTGCACAAAAGACCTTCAAAAGATATCAGCCATGCAAAACGTAACATGATGGGTCATTCTTTATTTAAGTAATAATAAATAAGCTTTTGTTGGCTATTGGAAACTTCGCTTGTGGTAAGAGTTGTATCACGCACACCACACTATCACTGATCAATTTCCTCACGTCATGTTTTTATATTTAAGATCACAAATGTTTGTGAACGTGAAATTGATTTAAGAGTACACTGTATTTATTGTTCAAAAGTCCACTATAAATTGATTATACAAATTGTACATTACATACATACACTTCAAATGCCAATTTTGTGGATTTTTTTTCCCTCACTTTTACCTAATTTTATAAGAAATAGTACCTCATATAACCTTTCCTAAAGGCCTCCTCTCCCAGACACCCTTGAGGGTCCTTGAGGTCTAGTGAATATCTCAGAGCCTCAGGTCTTCCCCCAGGCACTATGGAGATCTTTCTCCCTTCGGCTCAGAGTAAGAGAAACTCAGTCAACAGTTGTGTATGTATTCAGGTCAGTCAAGCCTGGTGCATCATAACACCCTGCCCATCAAGCACCTGTCATAAACTCATCTCTAGACATGTACAGTACATGCCCTTAATAATGGTCCCATGCTTGTACATAAATTAGAGCATGAATAAAACAAGTACATACATAAATATGAGATTTAAAACTGTCAAAATTCTCTCGTAATGATGAACAACAAGCTTCAAAGAAGCTCGTTCCTGGTGTTTCTTGGGAGTGGAAACTTTCGCTGGTCAACGCTGCCTCGATCTGTCAGAAATGATACTTTACTTTCATGGGACTTTCTTGCAGATGGCCAATAAAAATGACTGATAGTTGTAGGGCTTGAAGACGGGAAAGGGGTGTCAGACATGACCATAACTTCTAGCTTCTTTTTTTCTTTTTTTTTTCAGGGGTGGTCCACATGTGAATTAGATCAGCCGAACACAGACCCCAACAGACACACTGTAAAGAAGCAGATAGACTTTAGTACTCTCTGGAGCATTCATCGTTATCTCCTCCCATAATACTGTGAAATGATCTCCTACTTTCCCTCCAATTGTGCCCACCCCGTAAATATATCCCAGTTACATTTGGACTATTTTTCTCTTTAAACGATCCGGAGTTTCACTTTGACCGTGAATTGGGGGAAGGGAGGAAAAGGGGGTTGTTTTATTAAGTAGTTATTGATTGTGATTTGATTAAACTCGCACTAATTTGCTGTGAACGAGCAGACGTTTAATCAAATGAAAATCAATGGTGTCTTAAGAGCTCCTTGCACATCTCTGGAATAGAAGAACACAGTAGCTGCATGATAAATTATCACTCAGAAGGCCGCCAATACAGCAAGGCATGCTGGGAAGAGGGACCGAAGGGGAGGGATCTAGGAGATGTGTTACACCCACCGTATTCGAGGGGGCGGACTTTTGGCAGTGGTGGTGATATTTTTTTGGTGATCAAATCCAGCATAAATCCTGGGAAATGTCTGTTAGTGTTTCTGAAATGCTGGAAATATGTGAAAAATAAATAAATGATAAAACGTTCATAATATATTCAGTTTTTGATATTATTTGTTCGCTTTTTTTTCACTTTCACTCCTTGGGACAAATTGAAGGAATTTTTGATTGACAGATTAATGCTCCTCGCACAAACAAACAGCAAAAAAAAAAAAAAAAACGTTTAAGAGGTCAGTGCACCATTTTCTCTTCATGTGAGGGCTAAAGTGCACTTTTCTTCCTTTTCACTGGCACCTCATCTCAATACCCACATTTGTTTAATTGCATCTGGTTTCCACAATGAGTGACCTCTGGGAGAAAAGAGCCCTGTCTCTCCCCTAACGCACATTGTTCGACACTCGCTACTCCATTATAGAATTAACTTACATGAATGACTGCGTACTTTTTTTCTATGCCAATTAAAAGCAGTCTTTTTTCCTAAAGGATAGACAGATAGACGGGTAGTCGAATGTTTAAAATGCGAGTCAGAACCGCCTACTCTCTGGGCACTTCTAATGGCAGCGCACCCTGTACGGTTCGAGGTGGCGACATGGTGGATTTGAACAGGAAAGGCGATTAGAGGAGGGCTTGTTCAGGCAATTATACAGTAATCTGTTTTTAAGCAGTGTTTGGAGGCAGCAGCTTTTTGCAGGCTTTTCAAAGAGGGAAGATTTTTTTTTTTTATTCCGCTCAGAGCACAGTAAGGGATTTAAGAGCAGGATGTAAACAGAGCGAGTCCCGTAGGACCCGGCGGAGCAGCGCTTCGGTGCGGCTGAGCTCCAAAGACAAGGTTCTTCTGTATTGACACTGATGTAAACATTACAGAAATGCTCATTTGCTTACCAAACATCGCAGCGCTGAGTGTTTAACTTGAGGGGAGCACAGAGTGAGGGAAAGACGTGGTGGAGTTTTTGTCGACACATTTCGCTTCTCCTTATTTGGGGAGCAAGGGGTGATGTGTTCTCCAGTGATTTATCACTCGTGACTGGAACGCAGCATGTACTGCTTTCAGAATCATGCTTCCCTGAATAACTGCTCATGAGCATTCTTAAGTGGATGCTAAACAGCAAAAATTATTAGCATGTTATGAAAACTGTTAATTATTGACTTAAATAGTATTTATAGGCTCCCGGGTGACGAAACAGGAAAGCGTAGGTGTTTGAGTCCCAACAATGCAACAGTCAGTTGAGGCCAGAAGTCAAAATAGCTATTGAGTGTGTTCTCTAAGTGTGAAGAATCGCATATTCTTTCCTCCGTCAATCAGAATGACACTCGCCAATCATATATAAACTTACATTTACATTTACGTAAGCTTGTGTATGCAGAAGACTGTTGATAGCACAATCCATCCAGTGCGGTATATTCTGTTGTAATGTTGCAGGTGTAGCAGCTCAAAAAGTTGTATAATTGGGAGGATGGGAGGATGTAATCAAAAATATAGGGAGATGGTAGGATTGCAAGGCAAGAATACACCCCAAAAGGGATATCAGTACAAACCAAGGCATCGTGCACACACAAACATATTCCCGCGTACCAAAATGCAATGTCAATTCTAAAGTGACTCTGAGTGTAACCATTCTTTAGGACATGAAGACAGAAAAAAGGTCATGTTGAGTGGAATTTGTTATTTTCGCAATTTGAAATCAGAAATGTCGGATTGCAAGTTTTAGAATGCAGCATTATAGAAATCATAATATCACATGCCATTTTTTTTTTTTTTTTTTTTTTAAGAAAACCCCGACATTGTGCAACATAAGAGATCAAAAAGTATTTTTATCATTTTAATTTTAGAATATATATATACATTTTAGTAAATTCTAATTGTAATTAATCTTTATATAATATAATATAATATAATATAATATAATATAATATAATATAATATAATAGCATTGCATAATACACTACACTATGTATATACAGTAAAATATACACTCTAACACACTACACTGCACCATGATAGCAGTCAAATTCTGCTTAATTCCAATAGTTATAAATGTATAAAACACATAAAAATGCAATACGAAGAGACACAATCTTCAAGTAGGTATGACACATACACATGCTTTAGATGTATGCAATTATAGTTAACCTGCTATTTTTAAATGTGTATAAAGACTAATGTCAAGCAAAATAATAAAATATTTATTCTATATGATATTTTACTAATATTTGAATTTATAGAAAGTGTAATCCCACTTAATGATGGGGATTCATTGTGCTGAACTAATAATAATTTGGTGGCCTGTGCTAACCTCAGCATGAGAGGGTCAGCATATATGTTAGTTGTCGATTATACAACCACCACACACAACAATCCATCTTCATCCCTCTTTGTCCCAACTCTGACCCTCTGTGTCCCATCAGGGAGAGCCATACACCAAGAGGCAGTCTGTCTGTCTGACTTTCTTTCCAGCTTTACAGTCTAGTAATTAAATCTGCTTTTAACGTTTGCCGAATGTTTCAAAAGATTTTATAACAACACTTTGAACATGAGAATTAAAGATATATTAGAATATATTTCCCAACAATTGGACAACTTGATAAACTTCTGGTATACGGATGAGCACACGTCTTGTAAAATCCCTCCCAACATTCATACCGGCTTTGAGGAGTCTTCAAAAAAGTGGCAATGATGGTAATGAAACGGCGAAAATGAAATTATTCCAAATAAAGAGCATCAAAGAAAAAGGTAAAATAATAGGCAGTAGTGTGGCCGCTACCCCATCTGGCGAAATGGCTATTGTGCCTCATTGTCTAAAAATAGGATGAAGACAAATTGTTATCATTTGCGAAAGCCCATGACAATAATGATGAATGAACATTTTTCCTTTTTCGGTTTGCCCTCTCTGAAGTCATTGCTTAAGGCTTTTTCTCTAACCCCCAGCCCACCGCACCTCACCACCACCACCACCACCCCCAAGCCTCTGTCTCCCTCAGTGTGTGATCAACAATGTTAAACTGCTGAACTGGCCTCATCTGCATGGGCTGGGCCCTTTGCAAATGGCCCTGTGTGTTAGCAGAACGCCTTTCTGTAATCTGGACGACAGAAGCGCCTGATCTGATGATTGATTAGCAATTTAAAATGACAGCAAGGACCCCCTTTGCCCAGACCTGAGCCAAACTTTCCCATGACTAATGTCCCCACTGACAGGAAAAGATAAGGGACATCCTTCAACCCACTCGCAGCCTGTTTTTGATAAATAACACCGCTGATGGAGTGCTTTAAGGTCATTATTGTGTGAATAATACAATATCAGACCTTTCATCCTTCCAAACACACACACACACACACCTTCTAGCTTAAATGTTACACTACTCACAAGGTTTAAGCCAAAAAACAGCAGATATGGCTGCTTTTATAAAGGGTTTTGTAGACCTATGAATATTGAACCTGCACATCACAGCTATTGATTGATTGGCCAGAAAGTCTGCATTAAGTGATATAACAGCATGACCAGGACAATAGTTGAGCATGCAGAGTTTACATGGCCATATGCTTATTTTAATAAATTGTTTTATAGTGAGTATCGCACATTAAGCCTTTTTTACTGTGTCTCCAATGTCTCTGCTTCAACTAGTCAACTAGTTTTCTGGCTTGGGAAAGCCTTCAGGACTATCATGACTTTTAGTCTCATTACCCTCAAGATGGAGAAAGAATATATTTTGTCGAGGGAACAAATGTTTATAGCTATTTTAACATTTATATTTATGTGATTTGGCAGATGCCCTTTATTCAGAGCGACTTACATTTATCTCATTCAGACAACTGAGCAGGTATGGGGTTAAGGGCCTTTCTCAGAGGCCCAGGGGCATTAGCTTGGTGAGGCTGGGATTTAAACTAATGACCTTCAGGTACAAAGTCCAATGCCTGAACCACTAAGCTACCAACTAATATTATAATATCAGTAAAAAAAAATAGGAATCAGTATTAAATTGATAAAAAGTAATAATTATTGTCAGACTGCTGTTGTATAAAAGAAGAAAAGCTCCAAGATATGATGTTATTGGAGAATAATCAATGTATTATTTGATTATAATTACAATCCATCATGGTCTCTTGCTTAATTGCTAAACATCAATTGATCTATCTATCTATCTATCTATCTATCTATCTATCTATCTATCTATCTATCTATCTATCTATCTATCTGTCTGTCTGTCTGTCTGTCTGTCTGTCTGTCTGTCTGTCTGTCTGTCTGTCTGTCTGCATAGCTCATTTAGCTGATTTAGCCAAAAAAAACTTCAGAGAATAAAAAAAAAGACTCAATCCTTCCTTTATTTTTAGCATAAAAATATTTTGCACATTCCAACAAATGTAAAAAATCCTTTTTTTTTTTTCTTAATAGATTAATTTTCAGTTTATTCTCAGAAGCAAATAGTATGCAAAATAATTTAACCCCTAGTAAAAAAACGACAAGCCATTCGGGAGATAGTGTAGCAGTCATCCACTCAAGGTCATGCGGTAAATCCATACAAAGGCCTTCAGTGTGCTCACACACATTTCTTCCTTTTAATACATGAGTAAACAATGAAACCTTTGACCATATTAGCGTATATCAGTGCATACCACATGTAAGTGACCCAGCAAAATTGGCCAATAAATTCAAAAACCCAATCAAGTGCTGTCATGTTGTAAGCTGCCCATCAGCTGGAAGAGCTCATTTGCTCTCCTAATTTCAGCATGATTGTTCTAATGGTGATCGCATCCCTCACGCTGGGAGCCTGATGAGCACTGAAGAAGTCCGGAATCTTGATTTCCTGTTAAAGGAAGTACAACTTTATTAAATACGAGTATACTGTATATTTCTATATATAGATAGATATAGATATAGATATTATACATATATATGTCTAATCTATGTCTCAAGTCACATGACATTGTCACTGTCCTGCAATGAAAACCACAATTAGAGAAATAGAATGTAGATTTCCACCAACACTGGACCAGACATTTCCTTCTTTCCTAGAGGGGTAGAGTGAGACAACAGTAGAGATAGAAAGATAGAGAGAGAGAGAGAGAGAGAGAGAGAGAGAGAGAGACTCAAGCCCAGTGTGGGTGTGTGTATTTGAGGGAGAGAGTGAGCGGCAGAGGGTTCAGAGCTAGTTCAGCTGCACCACTTGACAAATTATTTGTGGAATTGTTGCATTCACAGTCACTTAAATAGGAATCTGTCAGAGGCTGCCTGCTCCAGAGCGTGGAACAGAGCAGCTTCCACATTGTCCCGCCGCTCTCTCTCTCTCCTGTGCCTATGATGGATTGAGCCTAATGCAAATTTACAACCATTTTATATGTCGATGCCTCCTCTGCCCAAGCAGGAACATAGCTCAACATCACGCTTCAAGATGTCCGCCTCAGAACACCCTGCATCATCGGCCCCCTCTCAATCTTGCCTTTCACAAATCTCAGCAGAATAAAGATGAATGCCCCGGCTTTGGCCGCCTCGACGGCGAAGAAAGCTTTTAATATGATGCCCTCTGCCTGAGTCAACACACAAACACTAATAGCTGTTTTGTTTTCACTGCTGTGCTTCTATATGTTAGTACACATAATGAGGTGCCATAGGACTGGAGCAGAGCTCAAAATTTTGGTAATCTTTTTTTCTCCCAAGAAAAAAAAGAAAAGCACAAAAAGACATTGGCTGGCTCAAGTGCAAATGGATTCAAAATTGAGGTCTGGAGGACAAGCCCATTATCTTTTACATCCCTCATATATACAATGGAGACCTTTATTTTCATGTGGCTGAACCACTACCATTATGAAGATCACATAATTCAGCTTGTGTCACAATGTGTAAGTGGGCTTTGAGCACCATATGGTGATGGGAGTGAACTGCACTCCAGTCCTGCAAGGGAAAAGTCTTCATAATACTTAGCTTTTCTTTTCTTTTCTTTTTTTTTTTTTAAGCGAGAGAGAAGGAGAAGAAAAGAGTATTTTTTCCATCCTATCAGCTAAAAAAGGCAATGTTGCGCCCTTGTAATTGAGCAGGTATACCATCTATCAACATTGCCACCCAGGATAATAAAAACAGAGTACACATGAGCTCCTCCGAGATTTAGTAAAAGGAGTTTAGTGTGTGTGTGTGTGTGTGTGTGTGTGTGTGTGTGTGTGTGTGTGTGTGTGTGTGTAGGTGTGTACATGTGTTCATCTGCATGTGTGTGTCTATGTTTTAATATGTTGGTGGGGACCAGATTTTCGAATAAGGTACAAATATTTGACTTTGCGGGGACATTTGGCTTATCTTTTTCCTTTTTTTAAAATTCTTTATCATTTCCTTTTGTTTGGTTTTGCTTACTGCTTTGTTTACTTGTGTTATATTCAAATCTTTTGTTAAGGTTGGAATTAGATTTGGAAAAAAAATTTATATAAATAACTGGAATATGAGTAATTATCTGCTTTAATAATAAAAAAGTCAAGTTACAAAATTACCTAAATAATGTAGTCCACTATAAAGAAACAAAAAACGCTTTGTGTCGGATGTGTTTTACTTCTTGTAAGGTAATAAGGAATTGTGGTTTTACTTTCCACAGATGATCCAGTATTAGTAACATTATGTGAGGTGTTCACTTGAATTTGTTTGTGCAGCTTCTTAGTAAAAAAGATTAAAGAACTTCATGTCGTTTTAGTATTTCAAAGATTTTTCCTGCAATTTGGTTACTAGTCAATTCCCACCTAGTAGCCAACTTCAGCTGCAAACCAGGGAGATCGAAAGTTGTCACATGATTCCACGGAGATACTTGCTAAAAGAACATCATGGTGAAGTATAAGTTGTGTCATACGGGGAAAAAACATGATCAGCCTCTCTGAAATTTTTGTGCCCCAAAACATGTTTTCCACAGGCGACTGCAACATACCATGTTACTTGAATTTCTGCACCTGAAACACCTGCCTCTCAATTGTCATTTTCTTTGCCTTACTGTGTTGTGTTTTGTTTTTGTGTATATTTGGAGGCTACAATAAATGATCTGCACTTGCATCTGCCTCCGCTTATATTGTGTGACAGAAACACAGGTAGCTCAGTTGTACACAGCTGTGAAGCCAGTTTTGTTAACATTTTTGAAAAAAATGAATAAAACAAAAGTATACTTTTGTATTAAAAAGCATTTTTGAGACACTTTGCTTTTCCAGTCAGCCATATGTAGTCCTTCTCCAAAGTGTTACCACAAAAATGGAGGCACACTGTGTACCACAGCTGTGTAGTATGTCTTTGGATGAAGGTGCATTACATTTTCCATTACTTTCACTTGAACTAGGAAAACCAAACCTGTTCCAGAAAGACAATGCCACTGTAGCACCATGAAGATATGGTTAACATTGGTTGGGGTGGAAGATCTTGAGTAGCCTGTTATAAAGCTCTGACCTCAATCATATTGGACTGTATTGAAATGCATTGTCTGAACTCCAGGCCACCTCACCTACATTAGTACCTGACTTTACTAACACCCTCGTGTCTGGATGAGCACAAATCTCTACAAATACACTCCAAAATCTAGTGGAACAACATCTAACAAGAGTGAAGGATATTATAGCAGAAATGGTGGGACTTAAATGTTGAACAAGCTATCCAAAAAGCACCTATAAACAGGTGTCCACAATTGTGTCCAGTCGAACTATAATAGGTTTAATTTAATGTGTGAAAAATAATGAGTTGTATTTCTAATGTGCATGTGGTCAAGTTTGAAAAAGTTATTTGTAATATGTAATGCAATAAATCTTAAACACAGTAATTAGTCACTAATTTTAAAACGTTAGTGATTATGATAATAATAATTGGTTATATATATATATATATATATATATATATATATATATATATATATATATATATATATATATATATATATATATATATATATTCTAGTAAACTACCTCACACTTGCCTGTGACCTTAGCTGAAGATGGGTTTCCTTTTAAGACTGTAACCTCTCTAAGTTGCCTCCTCATGTCTTCTCAGGGAGTTTTTTCCTTGCCACTCATTCGTGATGAGCTTATAGGAATACATTTATGGTTTTAAATATACCAGGCATGACATTATGACCATGTGCCAAATATTGTGTTGGTCCACATTTGTTCCAAAGGACCAAAACAGTTCTGACCCATTGAGCATTAACAGCATTAACTTCTTCAGCAATTTGAGCTTCAGTAGCTCATCTGTTGGATTGGACCACACAAGCCAGCCTTCGCTCTCCATGTGCTTCAATGAGCCTTGGCCGCCCATGAGCCTGTTACCGGTTTACCACTGTTCACCACCTCTTTGGACCACTTTTGATAGATACTGACTACCAGGAACACAAGAGCTGCATTTTTGGGGATGTGCTGACTCTGAGTCTTCTAGCCATCACAATTCGGCCCTTCTCAAAGTTGCTCAAATACTTACACCAGCCCATTTTTATTTTCATTTTTATATATCCCACCTACTAACAGGTGCCATGATGGAGAAAAAATCTGTGTATTTTACTTCACCAGCCATAATGTGTGTATGTGTATGTGTATATATATATATATATATATATATATATATATATATATATATATATATATATATATATATGGGACAATGTCAATAACTGCTATACGATTGAATATGTATTGACTTACATAACATCATGTCGAAAAACCTAACAATCAAATATGAAATGCATTGGATTTTTTCCTACATGGGAAATGCATGCGAATTATAGTCTGTAGTAATTACATCCATTAATTTGTAAATCACTGGTGTTCAGAGCGTTGCTTTTAAACACCAAGCAATACATCTGCTTGCTCTTCTTTGTGGAAGATAATGTCAGTGTAACAGTTAAAATATGTCTTTGTCATAAGTACCACTCGGTTATAAATTTGTTCTTGTGTTTCAGTACATTCATCTGGATAGGACCATCTGCAGTGTATTATGTAAATGTTATATATTATGTAACTGTAATAATGCATAATAATGCGCAAAATGAATTAAGGAGCTACAGTCATATAAGTAGCTTGGTAACTTCCAGCTCTAATACAGACACTGTCGGCTTTACAGCCAGTTCTTATAGTGGTCAGAGTCTCTCAATTTCATGGTGTTCCTTCGTGTATGAGTGTGTGTGCACGTGTGTAACGTTTTGCATGTGCATACGAATGTGGAATTCTGTCAATCAGCTGCCATACTAGCACTGGCCTCATTAGCACCATTAGGCTAATTACCACGGGTTATGCTCGCCATGACAACAAACGTGCGAATGCTGTAAACACACAACATGTCATACAGGCATTTGTCATGCAGTGCTGAGTTTCACGGTGATCATGTCAGTGCTCGGAGAAATGACACTGATAACAGCAACATGTAGGTGCAAAAAACGAGCGACGCAGTTTCGGCAAAACACTATCGAACCTGCATCCAATTTTGAAACGTGTTCCAAATACGTATTAGCAATCTGTTCTTTCAAAGAAAAAGAATTACCCCTTAAAAAAAGATTTGATATTCCATCAACCTGATTTCGGAAAGAGTGGGCGAAATATTAACTTATTTAAATTTCCTCTTCATTTAACGAGCCCATTTGGTGAATTTGCATTTGATCCTCACCGGTCCAGCCAGGCGCAAAAAAAGATGGGCGAGATGGTGGATCTGTCAGGGAGCGTGTCACATAAATATCTTATTATCCACTGATCTTATCATCATAAAGCTGTCCATTTATACACTTAAGCATGTCATGTTGGTCAATTTCACAAAAAAAAAAAAAAAACACGAGACTATTTTTACATCGTGTGCTAAGTCCATTAGCTTTTGTCCTGTTTTTTTCTTCTTCTTCTTCTTTTCCTAGTTTCACGACATCGCTATTTTGGCATGATCTTGTCAGCATTCTTGCGTTCCTTCAGCGGTAAAATGCTGAAATCTTTCAAGATATCTATCTATCTATCTATCTATCTATCTATCTATCTATCTATCTATCTATCTATCTATCTATCTATCTATCTATATAGGCAACTGAAGGTTTTCAGACTGTGTGGAACAAGATTCTCTAGTCTGATGAAACCAAGATTGAATGGTTTGGCCTCAATCCTAAACGTTCCTGTCTGGAGGAACTTAGTCACCGCTCATCACCTGCCCAAAACCATCCCAAAAGTGAAGCATGATGGTAAAGACATTATGTTTTGGGGGTGTTTTTTGCAGCAGGGACATGAGGGTTGAGGGAAAGCTGAATGGAGTAAAGAACAGAGTTTTCCTCAATAAAAACCTGTTTCACAGTGCTCAGGACTTCAGTCTGGGTAGAAGGTTCACCTTCTTACATGACACAGAAAAAACAACACAGGAGTGGATTAGGGACGTCTTAAAGCGACCCAGCCAGAGCCCACACTTCTCTGGAGAGGCCTGAGTGTGGCTGTCCACTGATGCTCCGCATCCAACCTGACTTGAGCTTGAGAAGTTTTGTCACAAAGAATGGCAGAAAATTACCCAATCCAGGTGCAAAGCTTGTTGTGTCATACCCAAAATGACTTGAGGCTGTAATTAATGCCAACGATGCCAAGGGCTGAGTAAAGGGTCTGAATACTTATGTACGTGTGATTCTTTTAAATTTATTTCAAACAAATTTACAGACATTTCAAGAATTCTGTTTTCACTTTAAGAGAGACAGAGAGAGAAGTACTGTAGGAGGAAAGCGAGCAGGTCTATATTCTGAAAGGATTCATTGGATCACTACTAAATATAGTTGGTTGGTGCAGGTTAGCATATAGCTTAATGCACTGCGAGTTGATGGACGAAACCTAATGGGAAGCGAATGCCAGTGAAAAGAGATGAGATAAAAGATAAGAAGCAAGCGAGTGGAGTGTTCCAGTGGATAGGTGAAATGAGAGCAGAGAGGAAGTGTTTTGTGTGTGTGTGTGTGTGTGTGTGTGTGTGTGTGTGTGTGTGAGAGAAAGCGAGAGAGAGAGAGAGAGAGAGAGAGAGAGAGAGAGAGAGAGAGAGAGAGAGAGCATCAGGATTATTATTCAGTTATCACTGCTCTGTGAAGCAGAACTGACACGAACAGAAGCAGATTTCCTGCTTCTCACACATCCATCTGCCACCTCCCCATGCAGAGACAGTGAGCGAGAAAGAGAGCGAGGAGCAGAGAGAGATAGATCGAGAAAGAAAGGGGTTACAGCCGTACATTCGCATGTATTTTGCATGTGTTTTTCCAAAGATTTTGATCAGTCGGTTTTGTCCAGTCAGATGAATGATTTCACACGTTTAACCCCGGTTAGACAGGTGCAGTCTCTTATTATCAGGGTTATACAGTTTTTTTTTGTTCTGCAGGATTAGCTCTGGTAAATTGCCTCAAAAAGATGAATAAAAAGGAGAAGAAGAAAACAGCGGTGCAATATTAAAGGCACGCAAAATCCACTGTTGACACCAACGAGAAAGGCGATCACATGAGCCGCCAACGCATATGGACATCAATTATTTTTTAATTGTAGGAGAGTACAGTACACTAATTAAAACTAGTATATCTTGCCATGCCTAGGGCAAAATTAATAATTAATATTTTTTATTAATATTCACAAGTAGCTCTGGGAATATATTAGAGCGATTTCGCGGTTGTAAGGCGGATCTGGTGGTGAGACTTGCCAGCCAGTACTTGTGCTAAATTAACCGTCTCCGCCTTTTATACCCCCCCTCCTCTTCCCATATGACCCCCGCACTCTCGCCACGCTTAACCCGTATCAGGGCAATGCCAGGGCTGCTGGCTGGAGATGCTCAGACTCCTGATCCATGAAGAGGGGAGGTATGAGGAGCAGGGCACAGAGGAGAAGAGTTAGGCAGAGCAGTGAACCTGCACCAGTTCAAGCAGGACTCAGAGTAAAATGCATCTGGGCTTTTTTTTATTTAATTATTTATTTATTTATTTTGCAGGAGGCCTGTTCGCCTTTTCACCTGGATAATATGACTCCTATTGCTTTACTAATCGTAAAATTCTTCATGAGTAAAATAGGTACATTTTCGGTTGAGAGTTGTACATTGTATATTATGAATTTATTATTATAACGACATCGCAATCTACATCTCTTGTTCGAATCCAGATTGTATTTTTACCGAATTAGGCTGTTACGCATCAACGAAATGTAGGTTTTATCTGATATTGGTGAAGATATTTATATATGGTTTGTACATTTTGTATTATTTTAAGTATAATTAATTAACTCAATTAAATAACCCTTCATGCAGACACTGGGGTGCAGCCGTAACATAATGTTAAAAGATTATCGACGATGCTTCTACTTCTGCTTTTGGTAGCATTACCCACGAACCTACACACTAATAGCGGATAATAAATTATTACACGCGGCGCAATTAATGTGCATGTAATACCGTAATATCCGATAAATAAGAGAGCACGGATGAAGCCCTTAAAGGCCTCATGATGCACTGATCTGATCATTGTGAGTCTCTAATTAAAGCAATATTTCCTCGGCTCCACGAGAGAGCAGCATCATTTTCGCAATGATATCTCTTCTTTACAGGTATCATTTTTCATCTTTCTGCAAAATCACTACGCCGCCCAGCCCTCCCCACCAACCCGAAGCCTACACAAACTCATACGCTGACACACACGTGCACACAGGATACATTCGTACCAATTTCACCTTCAAATCCTCAAATAAAGCCTCCACCTCAAACTCCAAAACAAAAAAAGATAATGACTTTCTTCTTGCACAATTTCAAAAGGATTTTACCCCTCCTCAAACGGGGCGCAGAGGGTGTTTAGTGTTTTAATAAGCATCCTCGATACCATTGAGCAGACTCTCTTTGTTCATATGGCAAGATTAATTATACTGTCAGGCATTCTCAAGGCCTGCTTAACAAAGATTCAGTGATATAATGGGCTTGGCCTGCACTTGGCAATCAGCATCAGACAGTTCCACATCCTCCCCTCCACCCTGCGCCTCAGACAAACAGCCTTTTCATCAAAAAGAGAATCATTTTTGCCAAACAGACGGAACAGATCACTCTCTCTCTCTCTCTCTCTCTCTCTCTCTCTCTCTCTCTCTCTCTCTCTCTCTCGTACACACACACACACACACACACACACACACACACTTACTCACATGGTTTCTTTGGCTGTGTGCGATTGCGGTGTCATTTGTTATGGGGTGAAAATAATGCACTAGAGCAAAGGGATTTCAATCCAAGGACAGGCGAAACAAGGAAATATAATTGAGCGACACACAGCATTTGAACCCTGTGTGTTGTCACTGCGTCTTCGGCGCACTCGTTCCTCTTCCTCCTCCTTCTCGTCCTCATCGTTGCCCCAGCATGCTCGGATTAAAGCGGGGTTAATTCTGCATTGCAGATGGAAGTCGCGCTGGAGAGAGTGAGAGATGACTTCTATCTCCACATGTGTCTCCGATTGCCGGGCGATGAATTGGCTCTGGAGCATGACGCGTTTGTGTGGGTGCGTGTGCGGGTATGTGTGTTTGCTTTCGCTGCACACTGCACATACAACCTGGATTCAGGCCTTCGGGATTCACATTTACTTCTACCTGTACCTGGTGTACTTTTCGTGGTTAAAAATAGAACTTAAGTAAATGTGTGTGTGTGTGTACTTTATTGCTTGAAATAGGAAAATAGAGGGTCTTTGGATGATTTCTCTCAATCCATGGTGACTTTTCTCACTTCTTTTTAGTCGTATCTCTGCTCCCTAAATTCATTTCTGACCTTGTTTTTGATCCCATGGCTTTCTTGGTGCTGCACTTTCCCCAGGTGAGACTGTGCACTGTAACTGGGAGGCATCCAACCTGCACAGGTGCCTGAACAATCATGACATCAGGCTGTAGATTTGGATGTTCTTGCTACAATGCGTTATGTGCTGAGATGTTCAGGTCTATTAAATTCCAAGTTTTTCAAATGAAATGCTGTATAAAGAACCCCAGTTTGGGTGACAGCTGCATGGCTTTAGTTTGCAGACTGATGACTTTCTAGCAGCTTATAGACCACATGCTTTCAGTTCAAATATAATACATACATACATGTACAGATAGACATAGTGTTATTGCACTATTCCCCTAGTGTGTGGGGGTGTGTCTGCATATGCATATGTTGGGTTGGGTGTGTATGTGTGTGTGTGTGTGTGTGTGTGTGTGTGTGTGTGTGTGTGTGTGTGTGTGTGTGTGCGTGTTTACTAGCTGTTCACACAGTCTCATGTAAACATGATGTAATGCAAGAAAGAAAAAGAAAGAGAGAGTCTAAAACATGTAAACAGGCTTTGCCAATGCATCCTGTGATACACTATTTAAACCAGATGCGTGTGTTTACACCAAGAATCGTCATGTTGAGAGTGATCTTTCACTGGTTCTAGTTTATCCTCAGACACGATTTCCAGTTACAGTATATTTACATTTATGGCATTTAGTAGACACGCTTGTGATTTACAACTGAGCAAATGAAAGTTAAGGGCTTTGCTCAAGGGCCCCCGGAGCTGGGATTTGAACTTACAACCTTCTGATCACTGACAGTAAATTATATAGAATTAGATCATGTTGAATGCTGGAGTTTTTATATGTGCAGGTGTAAATAATATTTGAGTACGATTATATACATGTACATGTATTCAATTAACAAAAACAATTACTGTATACTTGGAAAATGTATAAAAGCATTATATATTTAAAAAATTTTTTAGAAAAGAACTAAAAAATATATATTTGCTCCACAAGAATTACCAAAATAAACAAATGAATCTCATTAAATTTATATGAACAGAAAGTAGTGCTTTAATGTCATTGTTTGTAGTCGAGGATTTAAATTGTAACATAAATTCTGCAGCCTCAGAATTTTTTTTTTCACAATTTACATCATTCTACAATTATATATGTATTATATTATTGTACATAATCTAACTATTCAAATATCAGCTTGTTATTTAAATGTATATATATATATATATATATATATATATATATATATATATATATATATATATATATATATATATATATATATATATTACTTTAATGCTATTTATTACAGCAAAACGGCTTCCTATTAATGAATTTCCACCAACAAAACACATTGGTTCCAATCTTACATTATTTATATACTTGTTTTTAAGTTCTACTAATCTACTATGAAAACACAGTAATAGATATCATTCTGATAGTGATAAAGGTATTAGTGCTATTTTCCCCCAAAATGCTTCCAAAAATATCTCCACATGAGTCCAGTCCAAATCCAACACAGAGACTTTTACAATTATTCATGCTCTAATAACAAAAGCGCATAGAAACGTGTGTAGCTTTCCGTCAGTCACAACGAGAAAGAGAAGAAGCGGATGAAACTGCTGCAACATGGCTCCAGACACAAAATGAGACTGATCACTCCATAATCATGATGAATGGAAGAGGGAAGGCCTGTCATCCCCTCATCCGCAGCTGATGAATGGTATCATATACACTTATTTAGCCAAAGAAGGAGAACAATAGATCATTTGAAATACTATAATTGTTCATATGAGCATGCATAAAAATCTATAGGTGATTCTTTTTCTGGATTCCTAATTAATTTGAAGCAAATTCATTCGTGAACTTGGTGTGTTTATTCTTGTATTTCATTTTGTTAACACGTCTCGGATTTTTTTCATCCTTTCTAGAAGATTTGACTTGAGCTGCACGTTAATTGATTATACTGAAACCTGATGATCAGGATGAAATCGTAGAAGGTCATGTGCTCATATACATGTGTTCGGGTCAAAATCCTGTTCTGTTCAATTCAGCTTTATTTTGTAAGAAGCAAACGAAAACAAAAGCGAATGGGGGGAAAAAGCATAATTGTGACGGACGATAGCGATGGGGACTACGTGTGATATTTGCTTATTAGTCATTGACCCGCTCACTGCAACATCACAAGGGTCATTAGGTGCCGTGGCGCCGTAGTTTGTCATCCACTGAAGACCAAACCTAATTTTTCGACCGATAGAGTTCAATTGTCCTTGAAACCTGTGCTGTATTTATTGGTTTTGATACACAAGACATCTAAGTTATGGCCAAGCACCAAAGCGAACAGAGCAAATCCGAAGATATTACGGATTTCCGATGTCAGAAGTAATCTTTGTTAAATTGAAGGCAAAACATATCGAAAATACGAACGACATGCCGAGTTAAGATAAGAAATAAAAGCATGCTTGAGACGTCTGTTCAATTTGGAAACTATTTATTAATCCACTATTCCGGGATAATTGTGCTGTCCATCTTTTAATAATGACAAGTTGGAATAAGTGTAATGTCCTTGACCTCCTGTTCAAGGAGCCCATACTTAAACATACTTTGTACTATATTCCCATTTTAATAGATCAACTGCACAGGCTGAAGGAACATGATGAGAAGTGCAATTACCTGTATAATTCAATCAACTGGCTCTCGTTTTATAGCGGAAAATATTTAAGATTGTCTTGATTGAAGAAGCCACGCGGAGGCGGTTTCGGATTCGTTTGTCATGCATTCAAATGAGTTTTATTACTGTGCATTAAAGAGTACAGTTAATGCTAAGGTCAAGGTGCTCAGCTCCGTATTACTGCACTGTTTGAGCATGGGCTGATATGCGACCGTCCAAATCTCAGTCGACACCTTTTAACTGCTCATATCATGCAAAACCTTTATAAGCTGATAAATAATGGGTCACTGGTGTCCAACGCTGAGGGTAGACCAGGACAAAAGAAGAATGAAAGATATGATAAAGTAAAAATATAAATACGAATGAAATCATGGCTAATCCTTTAACCTGTCTTTTTTTTTTTTCACTTGCACTTGACTTTCTTCCATTTTTTTTTTTTCCCCGCTGTTGTTTCTATTTCTGCTTAGCGCTTGTTGAACACCTTTATACCCCTTTTTCATAAATGAATCATGACGCGAAGTTACGACGATCAGCCCCAAGCGTTTGGGTGAAAACTAAGTAATTCACCCGGCTAACATATGCGGGAATCCAAACGTCCATAAAAACACAGAGCTAATCCATTACCTATAATACATTCATGGGCATTTTTATATAGTCTGACTGCAACAAGGAGGATATAAAGAAAGTGATATTGTCATTCAGAACATACACTCCACTCCACTCCCCCCTCCACACACACACACACACACACACACACACACACACACACACTCTCCCCCTTCACACAATACATATTACTGCTTCATTCTTTACAAGCATGGCCACTGGCGACATTCACACCTTGCTGAGATATTTGTAGCATAAGCCATAACATCAGTAAATTCAGATATAATGGGACTTTTATGAAATCGCTCAGATTCATAAAATCTTTGCAAGTGAAGATGAAGCGGTGCCTTGCAGCATAAAAAAAGAGAAGGCAGTCTTGTAATACTTAGAATGTCTACTATGTTAGACATAATTTTATTGAAAAAATGGGGCTAATTGATACTTTGGACACAGGCTACTAATATGAATAGGATGACATCAATGAATAAAAGAGATCAATTATTAATCAATCTGGAGCATAATTTAAGCAAAAAAGTACCCGATTCATTAACTTTACTTACATCTATTAACAAGATAAATTAGATAAGGTGTTGTAAGTAAATCTTAATACAGGTGCTTCCATTTCTTGTTTGAATAATAAATATTTAGCTTTCTGCAATCAGGAGTATCATTATCATTGAAATAAATGTAATAATAATAATAATAATAATAATAATAATAATATAATTAAAATACTATATATATAATTCACATTTATTTCCCAGCTGCTGTTAGATTCCCCTTTATTTTTCTGGAAAGATGTTCCATTAGATTTTGGAGTATGCTTATTGAGCGTTGTGCTCATTCAACGACAAGGCCGTCAGTAAAGACAGGTACTGTAGGTGAGGTAAGAAGGCCTGGGGTGCAGTCAGTGCTCCAATTCATCCCAAAGGGTTTGTGTAGGATTGAGGTCAGCGCTCTGTAGCAGGAGATCTTCCTTCTAAACCCATGTAACCAGGTCTTCATGGAGCTGGCTTTGTGCACAAGGGCATCTTCATGCTGTAACAGGTTTGCTACTATTTGCATTTCTGGTAGATGCTTAACTGCTGTGTACCTGCACTATGCAATGGCAATAAAGAGGTTATTCATCCATCCATCCATCCATCCATCCATCCATCCATCCATCCATCCATCCATCCATCCATCTATCTATCTATCTATCTATCTATCTATCTATCTATCTATCTATCTATCTATCTATCTATCTATCTATCTATGTGTATACTTTTGTCCAATACTTTTGTCTATATATCTTATATATAAAAGAAATAGCTGAAAAAAAAGCTGAAGCATTTCTGTTTTTAATTGTCTGTTCTTTAAGGACTACTTGATATGGGTTTAATTACAAAATGACTCAGAGCCCATAAAGGTCTCAGCCGCTTCCGCAGGCTCTAATGAGCTTTTTGTATTCCTGTTATATGATCCGATCCACGTGTCATATATATGTATTTCTAATGATTATAAACTGCATTATGACAATAAGAAGAAAAGCCGATGTGACATGCAGCAGTTTGTGGTGCAGATCAGAGTAATTGCCGGTGTGACATGTGACGAGGGGCCGCGTTGACTGTAAGGTCATTAAGTTATAGTTACGCCATAATGAGCGAAGTGCTGGAGAGAGAAGAGGAGTGTTGTTTGCTGAGCCATGAAAGGTGGAGAGATGGTACAACTTGACCCACTCTTCTGAGCAAAAGAGAAATCTTCCTTAGGGGAAAAAAAAGAAAGAAATACAAGGAGGGAGTTGGTGGGGGTCGGTGATGGGTTGTGTGACACGGGGGAGCTGTTGGGGTGGTGCCACTGGATGTGACACTTTTAAGAAGTCTCAACATGTAAATCAAAAATAGTTTGGCCTTAATGGATGTGTTTTAGCAGATGTATCCAAGGCAGCGGCAGCCATGTCATCCAGGATGATGTTTACAATAATGGGGAGAGGCAGTCCAATTTCAGAGAACATGGAGGCACAAGGAGCCACCTCTCTCACCAGCCTTGCACCAGATTTAAAAAGAGATGAGCTAGAAAACAACACTAACTCCATGTACGAGGACCCGGGTAGAAGGCGAGTGCCTCAGATGCGCATCAGACACAATTTCACCTTGGCAGGGCGCTTGTCAAAATCAACAAATATCACACGGGGTCTTTTTCCTGCTCTTGTTTTGTATAACTGTATTTGTTCCCTTGGGGTGTCAGTCTCACACACACACACACACACATACACACGCATACACACACACAAACAAAAACACATACCCTCATATTCAGGGCCTAAACTGACTTCTCCCAGTCTCTGACAGAGCTGAGATAGAGTGAGTACACACCTCCACAGACACACTCATACACAATAAGGACCTGAGGGAACACTTTATGGACTCGGATATATTTCCTGAATGACAGAAGTTTCAGTCTTGGTTTTATTTTCTGCGTTTTTATTTGTTTGTCCTTGCAACTCACCATCATTTAAAATGTTGGCCTGCCTGATTAATGCCTGGTGACAACATCTACACCAGACCGCTTTGTCTGCGTTCGGTCTCATTCCATCGTTCTTCCTCTGTTATTTGACTTTTTGGTCCAATGTGTCTATTTAATTTCAATCCTGGACATTTTGTTTGTGACCATGAGATTCACCATGAGGGAAAAAAAGCACAACTCTCAGCAACAGTTTCAGCCTAATGCTCTTTATTTATCTGTGATTTCTTTGTTTTTTTCATTCAGAAGATATTTGTAAAAATATTTCTAATATAAACTATAATCAATAGCTTGAGCTTAATTGTTTTCTATCTATCTATCTATCTATCTATCTATCTATCTATCTATCTATCTATCTATCTGTTCATGTTTCTTTCTTTCTTTCTTTCTTTCTTTCTTTCTTTCTTTCTTTCTTTCTTTCTTTCTTTCTTACCTCCTCTCTTCCTTACTGTTTTTATGTATTTGTTTGTTTTATCTATCTATCTATCTATCTATCTATCTATCTATCTATCTATCTATCTATCTATCTATCTATCTATCTGTTCATGTTTGTTTGTTTCTTTGTTTCTTTGTTTCTTTGTTTCTTTGTTTCTTTCTTTCTTTCTAAATTTCAGATGATCTGCTTTAAATTAAATTACTGACAAAACAGCTGAATCATTCCATCATATCATTCTGCATTGTTTCTCCTTATGAAGAGTTATTAGGCATCACAAGACCTTTCCTCTTAAACTCCCTCTTTTAATGTAGAATTGCAGATCAGGGACTGAATTCAGGGTTGAGAGTTTGGCTGCAGGTGGCAAGGGCATAACAAGAGCTTCTGCACCTCTGCGTCTCACATTAAACGATCTTACAATAAACTGCAATACAGCTGAGAACAGAGCACATTTACAGAGTGGTGCGATCCTCCTCACCTTCCTGACCCTGTGACCTTCTGGCCTTTTTAGTCATTTAAATGCATTCTGTTCTGTTCACCATCAGTGTAAACGTGAGATGCATAAGTCTAACGTTCAACACTGTGCACTGTTCTTCATTTCTCAATTAGTCATTTAAAGGAGAGGCATAAATTGTGATGATTTTTCCTTTTGTATCTAAAACTTTAAAGCTGCCACAGTATGTAAATTGAAAGTTTAAAATCAACTCATATTGAATCCTAGATCACAGAAGCAGACTTTAGATTCTTACACTTTTAATAGCTCGGTCCTTAGCATAGGTTCCCATCCGCATTAAGGTTGTACATGTTTTCCCTGTCTCAAGGTTCTCCAGTTTCTTTTCATCAACCATAATCATGCTGGTAGGTGTACAGTAAAATATTCATAAGTACTGTTTGTTGCACAGGGTCCCAAGTGTTACCAGGATATTCCTATATATGTATATTCTGTATATATATTATACTGTATATGACAAAGTAAAATAATAATAATAATAATATTAAATAAAAAGAATATATACAGTATATACATAAATACATTCTTTTTATTTTTTATTTTTATTATTATTATTTAATTTTATTTAGTCATATACAGTATGAATCAGAAATTTATATTTGGTACCTGGACTTAAAGTTATGTCATTTCAGTTTTTGCAGTAGTGAATGAAAAAGTTAAATTTGGAACCTGTAATGTTCTTTCTTATAATATATGAGGCTTTTTGATTTTAATATAGGTTTTAAAAGTAAAGTTGACAGTTATCATGCTATAAAATCTAAAGTGGCAGGCTGGATCAATGAAAAATCCATTGTCAAGCTGTAATTACAACAAAAAGGTTATCCTGGGCTCCATGTGTCCTACACATCCTCAGGCTCTGCTCACCTTTCTGTTCCCCCAATTCCACCCATGCTAAGCAATGAGCATCAAATGGACAAAATGGCAGGCAAGCGTTATAGCACCTGAGAATTTCATCAGGAACAAGTCTTCGCTTTATCTGCCTGGTTTTCAGTGCAGGATGATCTAACCATGTGATCTGCGTCTGAGCTGCTCCGCAAGCGAGGAGTTGTTCATTTCATAAAAAGCCCCAGTAAATTGTGCTGACCGGAGGAATCTGAAAAGGTTAATTGGACCATTATGTGCCTGTAGACTTTGAGGGATTTATGGAAGGGCTGGCTACATCTCAGCTCATCTCTCTCTCACTGGTGTGAAAAATAATACTGCCTCTGTCTACCAGGCTTAAGCTCTTTGATTTGACCTTCTGTTTATCTGTTTTCTAGAAGAAAGTCAAAGTTTTGGGTCGAACAGTAAATGATGATCTGCGTCTAAGTGTTTTATGCCTGTTGATCTTGTCTCTCTGATCTAATAAACTCGAAAGAGTAATGACTCAATACACAACGTATAAATATACAAACACGGTTTCACATATGCAACATTTATTTCATGATTCAATTAAAGTGGCATGTTCCAAAGCGAAACTAGTGTACTTTTACTTCAAAACATCATTCTTTTGAAAATTGGATTAAATCCAGTCACATTACCAGATTTTGTTTAGCTTTCTCATGAAATCAGGTTGGAATGAAATAAAAAAAGGGTTCAGTTGCCAAGCTGCGTTCAGACTTGCAAGAGAACAAGCTGCTTATGCTTTGTGGGTGTTCATGGCAATTGCTACCACCAACGATTGCCACTTGTGGGAGTGCATTTTCCCCCATTTCCTTCCCACTTGGGCCTTGCCAATTCCCACTAAACTACTAGCACTCTCTTATCGCATTAAAGATACCAAACAGGGAGGGTGAAGGCTAATACATGTTTCCTCTGGGACGCATAAAGCCAATTATCGCATCTTTCCAACTGGCTCATAGTATGCTACAAGGCAGTGTAGTACATGTGGATGAAATGGCATCTGTCCTCGAGCTCTCACTCTGATGCTATACTTCCTCCTCACAAATCACAGCTAATTTTGCTCTCTAGATTTGCTAGCATTCAATAATTAATCCAAGGAGTAAATTGTGAGCATTTTTCTCTTATTAATTTTCACAAATTGTGCAAAGTTCACATAGTACATTGCATTATGCTGAAATATTTTTGACATGTTTTTATCTAAACTTTGATCAAATCAAATCTTATTAATGTTAATATCTGTTATTTGTGCTAATTTGTGGTCTTTTTGTACCTGGCAACACCACAGACTCCAAAGTAATTCCATATATAATATTCAACCAGAAATGTTGTAATTTGAATAAAAGTTGATAGATTTTGCTTTAGAACAGTCATAATCATATAATTGTATCACTCGTCAGGCATGGAACAAGTAACTGCTCCTGAAATTTGCAACTTAAACTAAATAATGACCTAACCATTACAAGCAGACAGTGGTGTACTGGGCGGCTTCATATCTCTAGGGTCCCAAGATGGATCCTGACCTCAGGTTACTTTTTGTTCTCCCATTGTGTGTATGCAGGTTTCCTTAAGGTTCTCTGGTTTCCTCTCAACCTACCAAAACATGCTAGTAGATGGATTGGTTTCTATACTGTGCCCTGTGATGGACTGGTATCCAAACCTGCATGCATTCCCATCTGACACAGCATTCCAGTGGTCAGGATTGACCATTGTTATGACCAGGATGATGTGGTTGCTGTAGAATAATGAATATATGAATCAACTTCTTACATGGTTGTATATTAAACACACAGTGTTTATTGTAGTTAGACTCAAAAACTTGGTTGAATTAATTTCAATTCAATTTTATTCCTAAAGCAGCTTAACAGAAAATAGTGACTAGTCGAAGGATGGTATCAGTAGAGAGAGCAAGAAATAACTCATGCTTTAAGACTACTCCTAAAAATTTATTGAAGCTTGAAAGTTCAATGCATCATACCTCATTTGCAAATAATGAAGAAAGTCTTAATTCAAAGGTGACTGTTGACCCTGCCATACAGTTCTAGGATAAATAACGCATGTGTCTGAGTCGCATCCTAGTGTGAGCGCAGTATTACATTCAAAACTTGTCATACCGATCGTCTCGCTTGAACTGCTACGAATCCACGAGCCTGAAACCATGTTGGAAATGAATTAGGAATCGTCAATTTCTTCTTATCATTTAAATAATGAAGTTCTCTATCTACATTGGAGGAGTGGCGTGTCACACGAAGACACTTTATTGGCGAGGAAATGTAGCAGCGTGTCCTTCACCTGACCCTGTTCATCAGTCGATCTTATCGCTTGTGTTAAATGGTCGTCTTATCATCCACTCCGTGATCGCTCTCTAATCCTGAGATCATGATTGGCCTAATCTGTCAGCCAACCTGATCTTCCCTCCTCCAAATGACCGAACAGATAAGTGAATAAATGCATTAGTGAGGAGCAAAGCGAATAGGCGGCCTGGTGAGAGTGGACTGAGGAGTGCAAACTCTTTGTTGGAGCCATATAAAACTGGAACTCTGGAAATGTGTGTTCATTTTAATAGCACACACACACTATATATATATATATATATATATATATATATATATATATATATATATATATATATATATATATATATATATATGATATACTGTATATGTCCTCAAAGTTAATGTGTTAGAAACAGGAAAAATGGGCAAGCGTAATGATTTGAATGAGGGGCAAAGGCCAAATTGTGACGTCTAGACGACTGGGTCAGAGGATCTCCAAAATTGCAGCTCCTGTAAGATGTTCCTGTTCTGAAGTGGTCAGTATCAAACGTGGTCCAAAGAAGGAACAGTGGTGAACTGGAGACAGGGTCATGGGTAGCCGAGGCGCATTACAGCACATGGGGAGAGAAAGCTGGTCCATGTGGTCCAATCCAACAGACGAACTCCGAACTCCTGTAGGTCAAATTGCTGAAGAAGTTGATGCTGTCGATGCTCGACGGGACACAACTGTTTTGGCAACGAAAGTGGACCAGCACAGTATTAGGCAGGTGTTCATTATGTCATGTATTCCAAACATATATATATATATATAGTATACAGTATATGTATATATAGTTATATATATATATATATACATATACTGTATACTATACAATGTACAGTGTGTGTAAAACATATCCACCCACTTACTAAGCCATATTTATTTCTCTCTCTCTCTCTCTCTCTCTCTCTCTCTCACACTCACACAAGCATGTATGTATGTTCATAGCCGTGAGTGGCCTCTGATTACCAACCAGTCATTTGTTATGCTCGCTGGCAAATCAGCAGCAATTCTTATGACAAATAAGAGGGGAAAAAATTAACAGCTGTCAGAGTGTGATGTGTTAATTTCCTGACAGTCTCAGCACTGAAACCAATTACTGATTTAAGGGCAGGGGGAGAGCAGCCCTTGGCTACAGCTAATTAGGCTCCTTCAAGACTAAAGGGACAGAAGCAAAACAAGAGGAGGATGGGAGAAGCAGGCAGGTAGTCACAAGCACTCCAAAGCTGAAGACAAGTCAACCCCAACCTGTCTGTCTCTTTCTCTCTATCCCTCTTCCTGTTTTCTCTCTCTTTCGAATTCATCCGTCAATTTTGAAACTGACTTCTTAACTTTTTGTACTGGGGACCCTGCCTGATTGCATGCAAAATTTCTAACAATTCTAATAAGTGACAGGATCTTTGACGAATTCCCAATAAATACAGTTCTAAGAAGCAGCTAAGTGCTAATTTTGCCTGTCAGTGTACCCTTAAGGAAAAAAAATCCCCATGAACAACTTATTTTTTTTGGTATGTCCCTGCTTTAATAGCATGTCACTCAATTACAGGCTTCCTGAAACTTATGCTTTATCTCTACCTAAAGAGAGCGCTTTAGTCAGGCTCTTCATTTATACACTCTACTCAAACAGATCAACTCCCAAATCTTCACCTGTGGTGCTAATAATGCTATCAACACCATAACACGTGCCCTTTAATAGATCGCTAACTAGCTGTACCCCTGTACACAAAGCAGGTCCAATGAAACTATGGTTTACATTGGTTGGAATGGAAAATCTTGAGTGGCACGCTGTAGAGCTCTGACCTCAACCCTATTGAACACCTTTGGGATGAATCAGAATGCTGACTGCACCACAGGCCTCCTCAGTTCACCTACATTACCTGACTTACTACCTTATCTTGTGGCTGAATGAGCACAAATCTCCACAACCACACTCCAAAATCTAGTGGAACATCTTTTCCAGAATAGTGGAGGTTATTATAAGAGCAAATATGGACTTGAATGTAAAAAAAGCACATATGAATCAGTCAGGTGTACACAAACGTTTGTTCATTTTGTATGTGGCATAGTAGCACTGCTTTCTAGAACTTTTAGTCCAATGCTTGCTGTCGCTACTCATTCTATATAGGATTTATCATTAATATAACCATAAATGTCCTTGGAAAATGGTGACTTATCTGAGAAACATATCCCTTATCTCCTAGTCCACACTGTATAGCACATGCCATGTCCTCTGGTAATGTCAGAATGACAAAATCATTTTCTGACAGGAAAAATACTATACAAAACACAAAAAACAACAGAATCATTAACAGATTTGTTTTATGGTTTCACGGAGTTTTACATAATTTCTGAACAAATCACAATTCTTTCGTTTTAAGGTGTTTCAGCCTGAAATTTGTATTATGATTTTATTTTCATGACAACACAAAGGTTTATCCTTGTTTGTTAGTTTGTATTGAATCATATACCATTACATACAATGTATATTGCCATTCATTTTCTTTATACTACATCTCATTAAGCAGATCATTTTTTATCATGTGATGCTTCAGAAACATCTTCCAACATCAATTAATTGGTTCTGATTAAACCTTTTTTTTTTTTTTTTCCAGGTAATTGGCATCTTCACTGTGAAAAATAATCTTGTTTTCCCCGAAATAAACAGGTATTTAATAGATGTTTATCGAACCACCCTTGTAAATTTCTTAAAGATAAGATAAATATTAACATCATGTTGAAGGTTTTTTTATTGTAGAAAATAATTTGGACATTTATTGCTTAACGAAAGGCTCCTTTTTCAAATCATCTTGGAGCTCTATCTTCCAGGAAGCCTTGTTTGATTGCCATGCCTGCATTTTGCTCAATTGCTCAAGGGGGCCAATTTACTAATCACACTCACCTGAACGTTATTAACCAATCAGCTCTTTAGCCTGAAATAGCGCAGAGTTTCGCTCTGTCATTCACTAAACAGGTATTATGACAAACCAAGTATATGATATTTTTTTTAATCCTTTTTTTTTTAGTAGAAGATAAGGTGCTATGCATTTCTAGCAGGAAAATGATTTATTTGCTCAGTGAGAAGTCTGAAATGAGTAAAAGCATCTAAAACATGACTAATATTATATTTGGCTCTAACAGTTTACTATGAGACCCATTTTTTTTTTTCATTATTATTATAAATAATTGGTTATATTAGAACATCAAACAATAGCTGGGTGTAAAACAGTGTTCCTTGAGTGTTCTTTGTTATTAATTGTTATATAAGGTTTCTACTTTGCATCATATGCCTCCTATAAGGCGAATTAAAAACTCTCTACGGGTGCTATATGAAGCCATCAGCGAAGTGTCGCTTGCTAAAGCCGGGGAAAATTGTAACCTTTACCAGTTAGTGTAGATTCATTTTACTATGCAAGGCATGTACAGATTGTTCTATAAGCTGGAACCATGAGGTACATGTCACGGTGTTTACGTCACAGATATCGTTTCAGCTACATTATCCGCGTTATCTGCTCAGTAATTTGTGGCTCCTCCAGCTTTTCTTCGCCTCTCAGCAGCGGAGCTCTTTAGGACCTCGTTTGTAGCCTGCTTCACCTAATCTTCTAATAATACCTTAGTCTAATGGTGTCAATGGTCATATATCATAATAGGCAGACAGCACAGAACCATTCCACTGCAGCAAAGTAAGAGCAGGACTTGATTCAAGGTTGTAACGGGATCTTTCAAATGTTTTTTCAAGGGTTATGGAAAGGCTTAGCACATGGTAGATAAGTATTGCAGTGTTGTCTTTGGGGTGAAGCGTTTGTGGATGCGTTCTTATGATGGGAAAACCCCGGTTCATTTTCTACAAGCGTTAACTGGGGAACAATCGACACGCAAATGAGCCCTAGTGACTTTGCCTATTCACCGGCACTGGTTTTCTCTAACACACTTGTTCACATACTCCCAAGCATACACTTGCACACCTACACACACCTGCACTGAGCAAAAAGTATTTTCCAGGTTAAATATCAAATCAGCTGATTAATTCATATCTTTGGATACTAATTTTTTTTTTTTTTTTCTTGGGGAATAAAAAATGGACACTGTGACAGAAATGGTGTCTCTTCACCTGGACCTGTTTTTTGGTTTAACGATATTTCTTTATTTGTAAAATTATATACCATTTTTATTATTATTATTATTATTATTATTATTATTATTATTATTATTATTATTATTATTATCAGACCCACTGAAAAGAGATAAAAAACAAATAAAGTTGAATTATTATTATTATTATTATTATTATTATTATTATTATTATTATTATTATTATTATTGATTTTATTTTGTGTGTACTAATTATTATTATTATTATTATTATTATTATTATTATTATTATTATTATTATTATTATCTGATACAGAAAAGGGTTTAAAAAATAATAGATTTGAGCTAGTATAAATAAAAAAGAAATTGTGTGTATTTTTCACACACATTACAATTTCTTTCATCAATTTTTTAAAAACAAAATGCTGATCATTAATTTAAATCATTCAGAACGAGTATGGAAATCAAATAAATCACATGTTATGACCTTCACAGACACTGTATCATTGTGAAGTTAAACATGACCTTGTTCATCATTGGAGCTCGTATTAATGCAAATGATAACTGTAATAAATATTATAAATGTGATAAATGTTTTAACAAATGGTTCAATGTGATTAGTATGAGTTTGCTGGCATTGTTCACTGCTCATTAAAGTGCAGATGTAAATAAGACCAGAGCCCATATTAATTTATTTATTTTTCCCATTTGAGCCTTTGTGCCATGCTGGGTGAAAGGGTGAGCTATTGTCTCTTATCTCTCTGGAGTTTCAGGTCGCTGGGTCCCTGCCATCGTTATTGGCATCAAAATAGCCAGAGTTGTGAGCCATTAATCCACGCTCGGGTGATCTTTAGGGACAGCCGCGTTGCTCTACGTCTGGGTCATAAATAAACAAAGAAAACAAAGCGTTTGAAAGGGTGCGAGCTACAGCACGCTAACCTAGAATGGCACTAATAAGCAAAAGAGCCACTTGCTTCTGATTCTTTTCTGCTCGTCTCTCTAGTGTACTAATGCGTGCGGCTGTGCGGGGAGCCGTGCTGCCTCGCAGACAGGCCGATCATCGCTTGATTTATGGCGCTGACCGCTGCCTGCATCTCTCAAGCTAATGACACATACACTAAAGTCATTGATTTGTATGAATGGCCTCCGTTCTTCATCTATCACAATTTAATGTAAGGGGCTTTGCAATGCAGAGTTGCAGGAGTTGGAGTGGAGTGTGGGGATCTGCAGGGAGGAGGGAGAAGAAGGATGGGGCCTCTTTTCCCCCCAAGTCATGAGTCATTTGGTGCTTCTTTAATATATAGACTCCTCCGTTTATGTAAATGGCCCTGGAAACGGGGTGCTATGTTCAATAAAGCAGATAATAGCAACAACAGGGACTGCTCTGTAGAATTGCATCCATTCTCCTGGGCAGATTTAGAACTGATGGGGAGGGCTGGCCACTATTTTTAATGCGCTACGTGAAAAGGCACCTGAGCTTTAGGATTTGTAGTTTGCGCATGTGTCTCGAAGCCCTTGCATCGGAATTAATGCTATTTTCAAGTGCATAAAAAAAAGTTTGCACGGTGCTAAAGAGTTATCGCATGCGCTATAAATAATCATTAAGATCTTTGAAAAATAAGCTAAAACAAAAACGTAATATATGCAGCCTTGGAACTTTATAACAAAGAAATAAACTTCTAATGTGGAATATTGCTGTTTAGAACAACAGACTGCATTCCAATCAATTAAAAAAAAAAAAGAAAAAAAAGAAAATGGAGTTAAAAAAAAAAAAACAGACGCACATTTATTTGTAGAATCATTTTTATTATGATTTGATGATACATTTATGATGAATATCACTGTTATTCACAACGATCATTTTGGATTTTATACATATTTTGTTGAAAAAAAAGAGCACTTTACACATGCAAAAATAATATTTAATTTAATAATGATAAAGAAATACACATTCCTGTGAAATAAACAAGTATTGGGACACCTGACTTTTCCAGCCATATGTGGTTCTTTCCATCCGGTTAACACAAAGTTATAAGCACACAATTTTATAGGATGTCTTTGCATGTCAGAGCATTAAATTGTCTCAATATTTGAACTATAAGACACAAACCTGTTCCAGCATGACAATGCCCCTGTGCACAAAGAGAGCATGAAGACAATAGTTTAGTGTTAGAATGGAAGATCTTGAGTGGCCTGCTCTAGAGCTTTGCCCTCTCACATTTTATGTACATTACTGATCTGTCATATACTCATTCCTAATGAATTCTCGTACTGTCTCTATTGTCTCAGACTGTCTGTATTGTTTTATATAGTCTGTTTTGTCTTGTATAGTCCAAGATAAATGTATAGTGTTATTTATGTCTGTACTTTTGAGAGTCACTAACAGCTGGAATCAAATTCCTTGTATGTGCCAATAAACCTGATTCTGATTCTGATTTTGATATTATGGTGTGGTGTCCACAAACTCTTCCATATAGTCTAACACATACACTTCTTGTACCAAATACACTTAAAAATAAATAGTTTCTAAAATAAAAGTTTTTTTTTTCTTTTAATATGCATTGTATGCAAAATAATTTTTTCCCTTAAAATACCCAATAGCCAAAAACAAACACACACACACACACACACACACACACACACACACACACACACACACACACACACACATATTCAAACACCTGCATGCCCTCCTGACTTCCTCCCAGACAGGAAGGAAGCAGTGAAGTTTGACCGAATAGGTTTAAATCAGTGTGCAAACAGGAAGTGAGCCTTTGGGAGGAAAGCCCGAGAGATGCATGCTTTGCAGAACACTCACCACAGTGAAACATGAGTGAGCAATTTTCACACCAGCCATAAGCCACACACACACACACACACACACACACACACACACACACACACGTACAGAAATGCCACAAGTACATGCATCCTTCACTTAAGTTGAATAACAGATACTCGTGTTTTAAAAGACTCTGGTAAAAGTTAAAGTACTCACTACACTTCTTCACTCAAGTTAAGGTAAAGAAGTTTGGGCTCCTACATGAACTTAAGTAAAAAATTGTCATTACTTCTACTTGTTATAGTGTCACGCTGGTAACTAGACCTCACATCATAATATTGAGATGGTGATGATCAGGTGATCAGAAATGACTTAATCACCGACTCCCTCTGTCTCATCCACGTCAGCTCCAGACTTCTTGTTGCCTTCTGTCTTGCTTGTTAATGTAGATTTGTAAACTAGTCTACGTATGTGGTGAATAATAGCCAGGAAATGATACACCAGTGGAAGATTGAAAAAGTCGCACAATGACAAGAAACAGGTTCATGGGCTGAAAATGTCACCAAATTTGTAGTCAACAAATAGATTCTAATTAAAAAAATGAGTCTGGTTTGAAAAAGTAGAAAGTACCGATATTTGTTTAAAAAATTTAATGAGTGAAAGTAAAAAGTTTTCCGAAAAATAAATAGTGAAGTAAAGTACTGATACCAGAAAAATCTACTTAAGTACACTTGAAGTATTTGTATTTGCCTCCCAGGTCATATTACCTCAGAGTGGCCAAGATTAGTGACAAATATTCAAGACAGTTAAAAATATATATATTTAAAAATGTGTGTTTTTTGGGTAATATTTAATATTAACTTTTAATTTGTGGACTTCAGTACAAGAGTCATGTAAAATATTTATTTATTTATTTATTTATTTATTTATTTATTTATTTATTTATTTATTTTCAGTTAGCAATCCATGCAGTTTGCAGTTATCTCAATTCCAAAATTGCAGGTTTTTCTCTTTTTTTTCATCCTGTTAGCATGTCCTCATTTTCTATAAAATATGTTTTTTTTTTTACTGGTTAAATAACTAAAATAATCCAGTTTTATTAATTAGGATTCTACAGTAATGCAAGCTAACCGAAATTCGCTTATGCACTGGAATGCATTGTAAATTCCCCAGCTTTTATTTTTCTTTCACTATGATGTTAACAACTTTTCACATCCAACTTTTTCCCCCTTGTGGCAGCCCAAAGTTTGCTTTCAGACCTGCACTTTCTCCTATTCTATTTTTTTCCTCCCTTCATCTGAGTCAGAATCGTCTTGTGATGCCGTGCTAATTATCCCAGCTCCATTTTGTATGCGGATGTAAAATGGCTCACACCTCTCGCCTTGCGAGGTTGCCAGGTCTCTTCTTCCCGCTGACACCTAATCAGCTAATAATGGCAGCAAACTAGCATGGGCCACTCTTAATAAATCCACTTCACTTGAACGCTTTCTCTCTCTCTCTCTCTCTCTCTCTCCCTCTCTTCCTTGTACACTTCCTCACCCTTCATTTTAGTGCCTTCTACATTTTAATGTTTCATGCATCAGTGAATTAAAGTAATGTTCCAGCCCAGACTGAGGGTATTTAAATCACCCGCTGAGTTCTGGTCTGCAGATGTGAGAGCTCTGTCCATTTTCTTAGTGCCGTCTGAAAGAACTGTATGGAAAGACACTGTAGCTAAAGAGTCCAGCCTTATGCTTGTTTTTAAGATTTTTTTCTTTCAGTTCAACACTTGGTGTGCATTGAACTCGTCCCCCAGTACACGTCTCACCATGTGAAATTCCCTCAACACATTATTCTTCATAAACAGCTGGGTTAAATGACAAGATGAGAGCATTTCTTTCTCCTTCGAAAAGAATTGCTACATAATAACAACACAATATGTCTCCCTGTAACACATGATAATACGATATACAGGCATGTAGAAATTTACTGCATATGCATATTTCCCCCCAAGACACAAATTCAGTTTTTTTTCTATCTACACATACATATATTTAGACTAGGAAGATTGTGTTTGATCATTTTTACTTTAAATCTCATCAGATACATATAAAGTACATAACCTATGAAACAGGGTGCCATGTTTGCAAATCTACTTTCAAACGCCAACCCCCCCAACCACCATACCCCAGTGGTAATACAGAAAAAGTCATATTTGCATGTATATGTGGTGGATATAAAGACATGTAGCATATTAAAGGAAAATAAATGGTGGCTTGGTTATGATGTAGAACATTTTGCTATCCTGGTTTGGGATCACTAATTCCCTTAGAAAGAAGCCTCATTGCAGTTCAACATAGTTATTCTGACTGATCACCAATAAACTGAATAAAAAAGGGTCTCTTTTTGGCTGAAACATCCTCATTTACGGTTTACAAGAACCCACTGAATAGATTGATGAACAGCACACTCTAAAAATCACTAATTGAGGGAATACACTCTGGCCAACATTTGTGGACATCTGGCCAGACACAACCACATTAACTTCTCATTCCAGATTTGATCCCACTGGCTGTTCCCGCCAATCTTCTAGAAAGGCTTACTAAATTTTGGACCGTGGCTTCTTCCTTTACACACACAAGACATTACTGAGGAATCTGACACTGAAGCTATGTCCACACTATTCTGGATATATTTGAAAAAGGTTTTTTCGTCTAAAAACGCTTTGCGTCTACACTATCGTTTCCCAAACGTTGCTCATCCACAGTGAAACGTCTGAAAACGCTTACGTCACTGTATTGCGCACGAGTAAAACTTAAGATGTTTAAGACCTGCATTATTGGCGTTTATTTAATTTTCGCCTCTTTGAAGCTTTACGGCAATATCAAGAGAAGGCTCCGTCACATGACAAAAAATAACGAAAACGCCATTTTCAAATTTAGCCGATTTGGAGAGCGTTTTCAAAACACTGCATTTCGTCGACTAAAAACGCTGTCAGTGTGGACGGAAGGACAAAACAGAGAGAAAAATATGCAATTTAAAAACATATTACTGTGATCATGGCCTCAAGTTAAGGAATAAATGTTGGGGGGTTTAGGGTTAGGGTTAGGGGGGCAATGACTATCCCAAAAGGTGTTCAGCTAGGTTGAGATAGGTAGGGCTCAGAATGTGTTTTAATATTCTAGAAGCTAACCTGTACATGTAAATCACCTCATCATGTTTGCTTTTAGTTCATTTAGATTGTCCTGTTTCAAGCTCTTGGTGATTAGCAGATAACCAATACACCGTTAACTCCTTCCTTGGTCCGGCACAAAATTTCCAATTCCCTTAAATCAATGTTGACATAAATAAAACATTTGTGACATACAAACAGATATATGAATAAACTTGTAGATATCTGGAAACAAAAACACTTTTTTCTTGTTTTCTTTTAATTGCATTTAAAACCAGTAGAATTCCTTGAAATAAGTGTAATTGCCTTTCTCATATAATGAAATAAACTCTCTTGTATATGTATTTATTATTATTATTTATTTATATATGTATGTATGTATGTATTATTATCATAATGCACATTTCATCTGTGTTTGCAGGCAACCTGTTTGTTAGTTTATGCAACTTTAGTATCACCGTACAACTTGTTCAAAAAGGTTAAACTGTGCAATGAACAATAAACAAAAGATTTTAATGGCAAATTGCAGGCTAAAAAAAAAAAAAAAAAAAAAAACGCTTTCTTTTGCTTTATTTCATTGTTTCCGGCGATGATGTAAACACGACGATTACAGGTGCAAGCCACATTTCTTCCAATTAAAGACAGTTCTGGGACACTGTGTAATTGTACAGAGGTGCAAAATTCTGCCTTACTTAAGCATTATGGCAAATCAAGTGAGAATTCATTGTTCTACATGCACTAATGTTGTAATTTGGTTGAGAACTAGGTGCAGGATTTCTTCAATACGAGGTCCACAACTAGCCAGACAGGTGGTTTTGTGTGTTTTGAATCCTTCAGCATGACCGACTCGGTTTGGAACCCTGTTCCGCCCAGACATTATGACTCACCCGCTGTGAATGACATGACGTCGTTGTAAAGGACCTAAACAAATCCCTGATTTAATCAAATTCACCTTGCGTTTCAATAAACATTCACGAGTCACCTGTGTACAGAATGTACGGCCCTTGTCTCGAAGCAGATGCTCTGCACATCCATGAAAACTCTAAGCCTCTGTCTTCAATTAGGCTGGATGATCAGGCAGGCTCCAGTCAAATGATCTCGAACAGACTCGTCTTGTTTCAAGAATGACAGCGACGAATTTGCAAAGTCGCTCACATTTCCCAGGCCCTGATCGCTTCATAATGATACATTTTGCGCGTGCTTCGCCGGCAATTAGCCTCAAAGTGAACGCTTATTTGTTGCAAACCCGTTTGCTAAACAGGAATCAGAAAAGAAGCTCTGTGTGTTCAAATCAACCCAGACAGCCTTAAGTGAAGTGATTTCCTTACTCATCGCTGGAGAGATTGCACGAGCTTTCGAACTTGTCTGCCGTCCTAATAACGAGACGTCATTCTTTTAAATGGTCATCGTTCGCAGATAGGTGGAACATTTGTCATTCATGCAAGCGCTCGCTATGAGAGCGTCTGTCTGCAGCTGGAGATGGATCCAATTATGCAGGCTGGACATCTCTAACAAGGTGGGAGGAAAAGGCTTCCTGGACAAACAACATCCTGCAGTAATGAGCAGCCCTCGTTTCAGCAAACTCGTCCGTCTCTTGGTGGATTGATTCCACCACAAACTATGTGAATAGACAGTGTTTCTTTTCACTTTTAAACAGACACGAGAAGCAGGGAATTACAAGCAAGAACCCCCCCTCCTCACACACACACATATACACAAACACACTCCTGCCACCCGCCAACAAGAATGTGTACTAGAGCTGAACTTTCTTCAATCAAACTTATGAATGTGTATTATTAATCATGTCAGCCTGTTGATACAGAGATGCAGAAACGCTACAGAAAAATTGGATGCATATAAATATATATATAAAAAACTTCACCAGCGCCTCAGTTCAGGCTTTCTGTACGCCTAGATAAACAAGGCATGGGTTGTCAATGCAGAGGCAGGCATGATCAATGCTCCAGAGGCCAGAGGATCTGCATTGATTTCTGCACTCCCAGATTTTCAAGCAGGCTCTTCATCAACACGAGCACTTTGTCCTTCCCAAATAATCAGATCGAACAACGATGCCAGCATCCCCAGAGATCAGGAGGTCTCTGATGTTAGTGTAAGCGAAGGCCAACTAAGACCATCTGCAGCAAGCTAGAAAAGAGCTTTGACGCCCTACAGGTAACTGAAGTAACAAGCGCTTTTTCTCTTGCACATATCCAAACAAATACGGCACTAACACAGATATTTATTACACCCATGTTAAATTTATTTGTCCACCTCCGATCTTTTTTTTTTTTTTCCCTTCGGGTGAAATAGTCGTCTGCGTCGTTAATTTTTTATTCAGTCCCTGACAAATGTCCTGAAACATTTTACAGCCAGACAGGTAATCCTGAAAATTGACCTTCATTTGAATTTTTCATAAAAATGGAGGGAAAATATGAATAAATCCTTGTCTACTTTTGTTCCGCAAAATACATTAATCTAAGTGTTCAACCCCCCCCCACGCCGGTGTCAGATTACACTCTATCAAACTTCCCCTCCGTCGCACTCACAGAAACCTAAATTTCATTCCTCTTTCCAGAATGTGTTTCTGTCAATATAGGAGATATAAATAGCTGAGGGAGACAGTGACCATTCATAAATCTAGCTGAATATTTAAAGAGGGTCTTTGGGTAAGAGAGCAAGAGCACTAAAGAGAACCAGAAAGAGAGACTGTGGGTGAAAGGAGGTGGGGGGGGTTTAAAAAGGTGGCTCAAGTTGCTCCTCAATTTGATCAATCGTCTGAGTCCTACCTCTACACTTGGAAAATTACAAATTGGAATCAGGGAATCAGTGGCAGTTTATCATCGCTGGGACGGTGCTCGAGTGTCTACTTTCCCCCTGGTGAGAAGAGAAGGTGCGAGACAGACGACAGAGCGGAATTAGAAATAGTTGTAAGGTTAAGGTAATGTATGATCATTCACAAGGGAATACGAGTGAAGGCTGTAAAAGGCAGTAATAGGAACTTCTCGAATCATTTCAGATGAAGATATCTGCAGATAGATATTTTGATTAAAATTTTAATAGTATGTATAACCCATAGATGTATTTTCTCGTTTTATTTTTCACTCTTATAGCCAGGACAGCATTGTGACTGAACACACACACAGTGATAATATTATAAAAAGTGATATAAAGTGTGAAGTTCATTCATTCTCTCTCTCTCTCTCTCTCTCTCTCTCTCTCTCCACAAAAGACAAGGCCAGAGGAGAGGAAAAAGACACTCAATGTCTGCAGCTCATTAGAAAACTCTTTTAATAAGCCAGCTCCAGTGTTGATGTGGACAATTTAGATACCAGACCCTCCATATTTTAATTGTTTTAATTAGTTCCTATAATTGGCATATTTTCTTGAGCTACAGAAGTGATAGTAATATTTTACTTTGAGTCACCAAACAACTCTTCTGCTAGTTTTTTTTTTCTACATTAAAGGATAAAACTTGCACAGCTGGAACAAGGTGTCTTGTGTGGAGCAGCATGTTCTGTATATGGTGGTAGAAGAACCATTGATGCTCAATTAATTTAGTTTTTTCTGTTTTGTTCAACTGCATGACTGGACGGCAGAGTCCAAAATAATTAGATGATAGATAGATAGATAGATAGATAGATAGATAGATAGATAGATAGATAGATAGATAGATAGATAGATAGATAGATAGATAGATAGATAGATAGATGATAGATAGATAGATAGATAGATAGATAGATAGATAGATAGATAGATAGATAGATAGATAGATAGATAGATAGATAGATAGATAGATTTAACAATGATATGAAAGATGTGTGTAAATATTGACAGACAGACAGACAGACAGACAGACAGACAGACAGACAGACAGACAGACAGATAGATAGATAGATAGATAGATAGATAGATAGATAGATAGATAGATAGATTTAACAATGCTAGATAGATAGATAGATAGATAGATAGATAGATAGATAGATAGATAGATAGATAGATAGATAGATAGATAGATAGATAGATAGATAGATTTAACAATGATATGAAAGATGTGTGTAAATATAGACAGACAGACAGACAGACAGACAGACAGACAGACAGACAGACAGACAGACAGACAGATAGATAGATAGATAGATAGATAGATTTAACAATGCTAGATAGATGATAGATAGATAGATAGATAGATAGATAGATAGATAGATAGATAGATAGATAGATAGATAGATAGATAGATAGATAGATAGATAGATAGATAGATAGATAGATAGATAGATTTAACAATGATATGAAAGATGTGTGTAAATATAGACAGACAGACAGACAGACAGACAGACAGACAGACAGACAGACAGACAGACAGACAGACAGATAGATAGATAGATAGATAGATAGATAGATAGATAGATAGATAGATAGATAGATAGATAGATTTAACAATGCTAGATAGATAGATAGATAGATAGATAGATAGATAGATAGATAGATAGATAGATAGATAGATAGATAGATAGATAGATAGATAGATAGATAGATAGATTTAACAATGATATGAAAGATGTGTGTAAATATTGACAGACAGACAGACAGACAGACAGACAGACAGACAGACAGACAGACAGACAGATAGATAGATAGATAGATAGATAGATAGATAGATAGATAGATAGATAGATAGATAGATAGATAGATAGATTTAACAATGCTAGATGATAGATAGATAGATAGATAGATAGATAGATAGATAGATAGATAGATAGATAGATAGATAGATAGATAGATAGATAGATAGATAGATAGATTTAACAATGATATGAAAGATGTGTGTAAATACAGACAGACAGACAGACAGACAGACAGACAGACAGACAGATAGATAGATAGATAGATAGATAGATAGATAGATAGATAGATAGATAGATAGATTTAACAATGCTAGATAGATAGATAGATAGATAGATAGATAGATAGATAGATAGATAGATAGATAGATAGATAGATAGATAGATAGATAGATAGATAGATAGATAGATAGATAGATAGATTTAACAATGATATGAAAGATGTGTGTAAATATAGACAGACAGACAGACAGACAGACAGACAGACAGACAGACAGACAGACAGACAGATAGATAGATAGATAGATAGATAGATAGATAGATAGATAGATAGATAGATAGATAGATAGATAGATAGATAGATAGACAATTGGAAAAAAAAGTGTTTTGGTGTAGTTTGTGCTGCATACAATTTAGAACACATCCCATGCTTCATTTGATTCCTGATTAAATCTACATTATAAGCTTGTAATATATAAATAATAATGTATTTATCTATAGTAATAGGAAATTTGCCTTTTATTAGTTATTATTATTTTTATTATTACTATTATTATGATTATTATTAAAACAGCAAACAGAACTGAGCTGTGCTTAAATCTTTGCTCAATCATGCTAAATGTTGCAAAAAAATTGTTGACATTTTGACTTTCCTTACAATATAACTTCAAAATTTTTGCTAAAAGTTATCTTTATATGGATTTCTGCTCTTCTGCTGTTGCCCCCCAGCTCTTATTTCAGCAATTAATACGCCACACAAGAGTCTTCTGACATTTGTCGATCAAGCACTCCATGAGCCAGAACCCCTAATTAGCATCCGTAGAGAAAAAGAGAGCGGGAAAAAGAGTTAATGATCAAACCCAGAGGGCCTAGACTTGGTGACAGACACAGAAAATAACATCACTTTACAGAAAACATTCACACATTAGCCTATAGACCTCCAAACTTCATGACAAGTCTTCTATCACAGCAACAAAATTAACACAGAGAAACTCAGTGTAGTATTTAGTTTTGTGCCATAATCAGGTATGACTGATTACACCGCTTTTACATGTTGTACCTCTGCACGTGTGACAAAGCCCCGAGCCCTTTTTCCCCCTCTTTCAATATTCGCTGCATTATTTTACATAACAAGCGCTGAGACTGTTCTTGATGCTCCACATTTAGCATTCATTGCATAATCCTAAACATGGCTGCCAATCTCAGCTCAGCCTCCTTTTATTTCCGAGGAAGCTTTACTAACCGTTCTTTCAGGCCAGTGATTGTTTGTAGTATTCTAATCTGTTTGTGGCCTCCCTTCTTTTGTCTTCCTGTACGCAGTGCTCATCCAGAAAAAGCACCATCATTCAATGCGGTGTTTGCAGAAAGCCGGGAATAAAATATGTATTGGTTTTCCAGCTAGCATTTCATTTTGTACCACACTGAAAAAAAAGGGAATGAGAATCTATTCAAAGCTAAGTTCCGACTGCAAAGCGAAAAAAAAAGAGGAACACAACAGAAAATGGTGGCTGAGTTACTTACTTATCATTAAGAGGCTCAGTTTTCAAGGCCCCTTGTAACATTCAGTCATCTCCACATTCTATTTCCGCTCCTTATTTCTCCCACTTTCTCATCCTCGCTAACGCCGCCGTCGCCACCACCGCCGCTGCTGCCGCTGCCGCCGCCTCCCCTTCTTCCCTCCTCGTCTCCTGACAAGCCCTGGGTTTTCAGCAAAGAAAGCGAGCATTAATTAAGACAGTGCCAGCTGTAATTTTCTTGGGAAGTAAATTTCTGCACAACTAAAGGTTACGGGGACCTTTTCACTGTCAGAATTTACTACAGCCGCTGAATGTTAATGCAGCTAATGAAGACATGCTCTCAGTCTCTGAACTTAAAAAGGTACCACTGCAGGAAGAAGAGAAGAGGAGGATGGAGTGGAAAGGAAAAAAAAGGAGAAATGGAGTGGGGGTGTGTGGGGAGGGGGGGTCTGATTTGATGAACGCATTCAGATGGTCCATGTTGACTGGGAGCAAGTGTGTGTGTTGCAATCTGTTTTTTTTTTTTTGTTTTTTTTACTGAGGAGGCAGCACGAATACCAGCAAACATATGTGTTAATAAACACCTCCAGATGGGTAGTCAAAAAATTGTCGAATATTGTTCGAACGCCGTTGCTGTATCATTTATATAAACAAAACTGGCATTAAACATTAGGGTTAAAATGGGGGTCTGGGGGGGGGGTCTCGTGGTGGTAAGCAAAGTTATCATTACACCTCAATGTAATATCTGTTCTGTGAAAAACTTTCAGTGGTGCCTCAGGGGGTGAGCAGGAGATAAAACTAATGATGTGGGCCACCAGGGTTTCAACCAATCAGGATAGAGGTGTTGCACATTTCCTGTTAATCTTGTTGCCTGTCGAATCAGAAAGGGCACCCATGTTTCACCAGCACTCAGATATTCTATCCCAGGCATGTTTGTCGAGGTAACAATGAAGAGATTGGGAGTGTATTTGTTTTGAATTGTAAGTTTTGAAACAAAATCTAGCTAAAAACTAGCTACTCATGCATTAAATATACTGCATGTACATTCACACACACTAACTCACAGTGGGAAAGTGTAAGATTTTGTGTGATCCTTCTACCAATGTGAGCGAAGACAGCGCATTCGATGATCCGTCTACCAACTGGAGCAAAAAGAGTAGAATATATGTGATCTTTCTTCCAATAGAAGTGAATAAAGTAGAGCTTATGTGATCTCTCTACCAATTGGAGCAAAGACAGTAGAGTGCACATGATCCTTCTACCAATGAGAGTGAAGACATTCAATTGCATGTCATCCTTCCACTAACGAAAGTAGAGATTAAAGAGTGCACGTGATTTTTTGACCAATGGGAGCAAAGACAGTGGATCCTTCTTCCACTAGAAGTGAAGACTTTAGAGTGTACATAATAATCCTTTGGCCAATAAGAGTGAAGATAGTAGATGGCATATGATCCTTTAACCAATAGGAGCCAAGACTGTATAGTGTAAGTGATCCTTTGATCAATGGGATTAATGTCAATACAGTGTACATGATCCTCCTTCCAATAAGAGTGAAGACTGTTGGGTGCATTTGCTCCTTCGTCTGATGTGTGGAATGCTAGGACGCCCTGGAATGCCCTTGCAAAATCATTGTACAGAAATGTGTGAACTTATCATTAATGTGTAACCCAATGGTATTATCTGAATATGTGACTGTATTTGTGATCTCTTTAAGTGCTCCAAATGAAATCAGATACAGAAACTTTTTAGGATTTTGCCTGTTTATACAAAAAATTGGGGAAAACCAATTCCTCTCTCTCTCTCTCTCTCTCTCTCTCTCTCTCTCTCTCTCTCTCTCAATCTGACAACAAGGTGTCCATGCTTAGAGATGGCTGTTCCTTGTTTTCTGCATCATTTTGCCTGGAGTGTTGTGCTTGGCTGAACTATTAAGGAAGGTGATAGCATAGTGGTTGAGGTTTTGACTTTGAATCTGAGGGTTGTGGGTTCAAGTCCCGGCCACACCTGGCTGCCGCTTCTGGGCCCCTGAGCAGGCCCTTAACCCCTGAGCTGCTTGGTTGTATAAATGAAATACATCCCTCTAAAAAAAACTAATTTCTGATTCTCGTCACTCCAAATAAAAATCTTCAACTCTGCCACCTCCAGCTACGCCTCCTGTCTGCTTTCTATACCATAATACATCGTTCCTGGCATAGGAAATGCCATAACAGAATCTGATGTTGACCGAAATCTTGATGAAATTATTTTTATGATGCTCATTATAATAGTGTCATAAGCCTTTGTAAGTGTTGCTGTAGGGTTATGGGAGTTATCATACAGGTTATATGTAACGTCAAGCATAAGATAAGCATTAATAAAGATTACAAATAATAACACACACAGTGGTAAGGCTGAGACACCTGATTGAGCTCTTGTTTTGACATTCCAGAATATTAGCTCTGAGAGTTTAGGGTATGTGCTTAAACTCTTTCAGGGAAGCTTTTAAGTGAAAGTAGAGATGGCTGTGAAGGACAGTAGTCATGCTGAAAGCCGAGAAGCAGAATGGACTTGTTGTGTTTGGCGTGCTGAATTATTTAAACAGGGCAAAAGCCTGGCTGGAGACTGATGCATACTATAAGCAGCTGATATAAGCGTTCACTTAATGGGCTGCTTTAGACAAAAAATAATAATCCATTCCAGCAGACATGCATATAGAGACACCGAGCGCATGGGTTCACCCCAGCCCGCCCTTTTTCACCATACACACACACACACACACTCATTTGTACAAACCTGGCCTGGAAGGTGAATTAAAGATACAGAGCAGGTCTGTTTTCAGCAAGGCCTTGAATTTTCGCACCTCAGCTCTGATGGGACGAGAGATGTGTTGGGTGAGAAAGCAAAGCAAAACAAGCCTCCCCTTTGCTTCAAAGCAAGTCAGATGAATCCGAACACAGCAATCAAAGGCAAGGTCATGGAAAAAAAAACGGAAAAAAAAAAAAAACAGGCACGCCATGAAGAATTCCTGCAGAAAGTAATATTTAACCTGAGGCGAGAGAATAATTTCACTTTCTTCTGATCAGTTTAAAAAATCTCCCTTGTCAGTGGCAGCAGCTTTATACAAATTAATGGCCTTTAGTGAAAATCTCCTGCGCTTGGGTTATTAATTGTTAAAGTGCATACATTAAACAAAATGAGTAAAAAGTAATTTTAATAAGTTATCTCCTCTGAAAACCTGCCTGGAAAATAGTGGGAAAGACAGTGTGCAATCCAGATGAAGTGCAATATATCTCACAATAATACAGTATAAATATGAGAATGGGGAGAAAAAGAGACACGTCGACAGAAACGAACGCACCGTCTGCTGCTATATTCGTTATTCCTCAGCATTCAGCACAATTAGCTGAGACTGCTACTCCCGCTAACAGAACTCTAAATCGTGTTGCTCTTCCCGCACAGATCTAAGCACAACGGCTGCGGCCTGGGCACACGGTCCAAGGTTAACTTGAGTTCACTCATCAGGGCAGGCAGCGGTTTAATTACAGGACTTTCTGGTCAACTGAGCACGCTGTCATCAGAAAGATGGGTTTGTGTCGTGCCTTTTTTTTCCCCTCTCGTCTCTGCCTTGACAAACACTCAAAACCCAGACTGTGAAGTGAGGTGAACTTTTTGAAACCTTGAGATAATTAGTTTGTGTATAGGCAACACATCAAAATGCGATCATGCTCGAAGCATGACTGTAAGATGTCAACAATTATGAGATGGAAAGTTTGTTCATTTATGACCTGTCCAAGACCTTTCCAGTTTGCAGGCAACAATTTCCATCATGGAAATTTAAGTTCTTATGAAGTTGCTAATCTGTCTATTCTCTCTTGCTTCATGCTTTTATCAGGATGCTAAAACTTTCAACTGCAAATCAAGACATTATTTCATATCGCTAAATTCTACTCAAATTCAATTCTACTCAATTCAATCATACTCAAATTAAATTCTACTAGTCAGATTCAAAACAGTGATGCTTGCCTACAAGGCAAAAAATAGACCAGCACCATCTTACCTCAGTGACCTAATCTCGTACTGCACCACGCTGTCTGAGATCCTCCAGCACTGCTTGACTGGTACCACCTTCTCTCAGAATGAGAGGTAAGTACACTTCAAGGCTCTTCTCTGTTCTGGCACCAAGGTGGTAGAATTAACTTCCCCTAGATGTCCGTACAGCAGAGTCCCTGATTATCTTTAAGCGACGACTGAAGACCTACCTCTTCCTGAAACACTTAAATTAGCACTTTCCAAGTTTGCAGAATTCTAGGGTTATATTTATATTAAGTTTGTAATCTGGCATACCAGTGTAGATTTATTCATTACTAGAGATTTAAAGCACTTTTGTTGGTCGCTCTGGATAAGGGCGTCTGCTAAATGCCGCAAATGTAAATGTAAATGTACTCTGTTGACTCACTGATGTCCCTGATGCTGCACTAAAGGTTCCTCTTATTCTATCATGGGGTAATTCTTATACAACCACCATGCACCAAAGAGCGCCACAGGAGATCATTTCTGCCTCTGTCTATCAAACTATACACGATCAGGCATAACATTATGACATCATAACATTATCACTGGTGAAGTGAATAACGCTAAATATCTCTTTATCATGGCACCTGTTAGTGAGTGGGAAGATTTTGTCCTCAAAGTTGACATGTTAGATCAGTGGTCCCCAGCCCCTGGGCCGTGGACCAGAACCTGTCCGTGGGTCAATTGGTACCGGTCCCCACAGAAAGAATACATAACTTACATTATTTCCGTTTTATTTATTATTTGATTCTGAACAATGTTTTATTTTGGATGAAATGACCGGATTCTCTCCACCACATCTGTCTATGACTCACTCTTGATGCATGTCATGATGCCTCGGTCACATGTCTTACCTCCATCCACTACCTTCTTAAAGGGGCTGCTCCGGCCGCTAACACATAATACATTACCGCTAAATTCAAACCCCCAAGCGAGCAAAATGAACTAAAAACAGTGGATTCACGTTTATTATTATATTTAGAAAAATATCAGTTTTTGCCGGTCGCATCATTTTATTTTGTTATATTTATCTGCCACACTTTAAAATAAAATTAACATTTTGTCTGACATTAATCAGGTCCTTGGCGAAAAAAAGGTTGGGGACCACTGTGTTAGAAGCAGGAAAAATGGACGAGCATAAGGAATTGAGCGAGTTTTAAAAGGGCTAAATTGTGATGGCAACACAACTGGGTCAGAGCATCTCCAAAACTGCAGCTCTTATAGGATGTTCCTGATCTGCAGTGGTCAGTATCTATTGAAGGTGCCCCAATGATGGAACAGTAGTGAACCAGCGACAGGGTCAGCGCGAATGCTGGCCCATCTGGTCTGATCCAACAGATGAGCTCCTGTAACGCAAAATGCTGAAGAAGTTAATGCTTTTATTGCTCGACGGCTCAGGACTGTTTTGGCAGCGAAAGGGGGACCACACAATATTAGGCAGGTGGTCATAATGTTATGCCTGATCAGTGTATAACTCCTCCATCTGAGTGTTAAACTGCTGGTCCACGATAAAGACGATATAGATGTAGATATAGTTATAGATTTCCATGCTACACTTGTGCAATAATAACAATAATTACATGTGAAATAACTTGTAAAACTCTCATTGTAGTGTGACTTTTCTGCCATCTGTTTCACATTTTAATTTACTTAATATATAAAGTAATATGTATATTTTATTTACATTTCTCATATTTTATTAAAATTTTTACTGTGAGCAACTGAAACCCAACCATTTCCCTATGGGATCAATTAAGTATTCTGATTCTGATGATTCTGATTAATGATGTCACACAGATCCTTCCTCTACGCTCATGTTCATTTTAAACTCTTCTGTTTTTCACCATTTTCTTTCTTCCTTCTTTGCGCACATTATAACTTTTGAGAGAGGATAGATGTATAATGGGATTGTAAAGTATCGGTATACTCATATACCTTTAATACTTTAAATACAGAAGCCTCTGATCCTGGTCGGGGCAAACCGGGTTGGAATATTCAACACACTGCACTATGGATATAAACCCACACACATTCGGACACGTATACACATCTTGGGACAATTTAGCATAGCTAATCTTCTTACCAGGATGACTCGTGACTGGAGAATGCACACACAAAAAAGTCCACACAGACAGTAACCCAAGCTTAAGATTTTCACCAAAGACCCTGGAGCTACCCGCTGCACCATCAAATTGCATGTACTAATTTGATTTGGGCAGGCGAGAAGGTTTCAGTTCAGTGGCTCCAGCGGCAAGTGGACTGATAAAGAAAACAAGTTTTACTCTCAACCTGAGGAAAAAAACAGATTCAAAGAGTGGACATGTTTTTCTTTTTTATCTTTCTTTTTGTTCCAAAAAAAAGAGAGAGGCAACAGACAAGATAAAACCAAGAAGCAAAAGGTGGAACAAATTCACTGCAACAAATGTCATGCAAAGGATCTGGACACAAAAGCAGTTGCAGTTCAGAATTTCTGGAACTCAATCAGAATCAGAAATAGGAAGGGGGTCATGTGATCAGTGGACCTGATTTGCAGGTATATATACCGTATTGTACCTACTAGCCAAGCATTGCCTATACCAATCCCACGGCCATTACTGATTTTAAAGTAAATGTTTTATTGGTACTCTGACCACCCTTATTTACAAAGCTCTGTGAAATGTACTTCCTGAAAGCTTACAGCATCCTAGCTAAAACATTTAGAAAGGCTTAACTCCAACAGGCACCAGCTGTCATAAAGGAGATAATTTTGATATTAATCATCAGCTCTTGAGAATTAAATTTGAAAATTTCTGGTTGACCCAAACCAGCTTTTGAGGGCTCACTAATTTCTGAAAGTAATGATAAATGACTCGGCGTATTTATGTTATGGCCGATGTGCCATGTAAAACAGCAAAGCAAAACAGTAAAGTTTAAGGTCAGAGAAAATATAAATAGAAATGGCATTCGGATATCAAATCATATCTGAATCACATGATAAAATTGTCTTTAGAGATTAGCTTTCATGATATTCAATTTTACCTCTCAATATTTGATGAAAAATGGCATTTGATGCAATAAGACATTGGAATTTGATAAAAGAAAAACTGTATCTTCATCTTTTTTTAAGTTTCTGTTATCGAACTCGAAACTAGAGCACCTCTGGTGCCGCTTTTCGTATCACCATGCTGATACGAACTTCTCAGGCTGATCAAGATTAAGGCTCATAGTCTAATATGGCCAATTTAAAAAGATATGGGCAATGTTCTCCGCTCTGCTATTCACATCCCTTCTCATGAGCTTTGTTACTCTCTTCCTCTCACTCCAGCTCATTATGTAGAGGCTCATAAAGGCAGGCAGCGTAGACTGACTGATAGCTACTTGAGGTGCCACCGTTTTCCACTCCAGGGAGAAGAGCAGGGATGTTATTTCCCAAATTTGGCCCCAAGGATGGGGGAAAAAAAGCCTGTTTGATATTCATCGAGCCGGGAGTAGCAGACCAGGCAGCGAGCAGGTGAAAATCTATTCACAATGATAATGAACAAATGTCATCCATCGGGCTTTCTCGCCTTTCCTCTTTTCTTCCAGAGTGATAGTTATCACAAGGGCTGCGCATATGTAGGCTGCACATGTTTTGGGATGTACGGAAGATCTGAATGAACAAGAAACCTTTGGCACGGTTTTTGTGTGAGCGTTTCCGATTAAAGAGCCGTCATATCTGGTTGAAAAATCAGGTCACTTATAGCTTTTTTTATGATATTTCTTCAGCTCGATCCCTAAAATATATTGGACACAGAGCTTTTGCCAATCACTCTTTTCCGTTCAACGTATTAACAATCGGGTCAGGAACAATAATGGCTATATTAAGCCACGCTCCGATCACACTTTTAGCCCGTGTGTACTGCATGTCAGCCCTTTTTCACTAGCTGCTGTTCTATTAAACGGGAAGGTTACAAGGTCAAACGGTCCTGTCACATTTATAAGTGTAGTGAGGGAGTAGCTGGGTAATGTGGGTTTTTTCCCTCTATCCGTTCATCTCCCTGCAGCCACACCCTGGCACTGCCATCACTCCACTTAATGTGTCAGTAGGCCATCAGAGCTCTGCCATTGCCCAGGGTAAGAATACTAGAGAAGGAGGAGGAGGAGGAGTGGCAATGAGGAAAACTAGGATATGTCTCAATTTAGCAATACACATAGGAGGGCATGAATGACAAATGGGTGTCTGGTGAGAAGGATGATAGATGAAGAGACACATTTCTACTGTTAGAAAGCACACATCTAGCCTGTAGTACTTTGAATGTAATAATTACTGCCATTTTGGTTTACATTTGACGCCATTTAAGGCTAATCAAGTCCAGAGGAATTTACTAGCCAAGCTTTAAAAGTGGGTTGGGCAGGAAAAAAGGTCAAAGTTAAAAACATTATCTCGGGTCCAATTTGAGAGCAGAAGTGGGCATTTAGCTTCCAAAAAGGTAAAACTCTAACATTTACCTCAGTCTCTATGGCCTTCCATTAAATACTAGTGCTGGAAAAAATGCAAAGCAAAAAAAAAAAAAAAGTCTCTCTTTAATTCACTAGTGTTCCCGTACTCCAGGGTTAAATGTCTGCTGTCGTTTCCATGTATTAGCATCTGATTAGCATAGAAATGCTCACAGGGGCTAAAGCAAAGTAGTGGAGACAGGGGGAACCTGTAATTTCATTAGGTCACATGTCTAAGTGTTTAAGCTGGAGCCTACGATAATGTATTCATTGTTGTCATACGGCCGCAGAGAGAGGCCAGCGAGATACGCCGAGTCTATTTGCCTCGGCTGGAAATGTTATGTTTGTTCTGATGAGAGAGAGGAAAGTGAGCAGAAGAAAAAGGAGATGGTTTATGAAAAACTGCCCTTGACCCTTCTCGCAGCCCCCTCCCATCGCATTGCTTCAACTGCAAAGAGCCAGCAATTTGTGTGTGTGGAGAGAACCAAAGCTGGGCAGCAGGATGCTCCATTTTGATCATTAGCACTAGCCTAATTAGCAGCATTATCACATGAACTAACACCAGGGTGAAGTCTAACCCAGTAGTCAGCAGGCTAGTGTGATCACTGCTTTGCTGTTACAGCCAGTTGGAGTGTTCTCTCTTAAAGAGAGGGAGGCTCTGTACCCAATATGATGCCCTTGAAAGGAGCCCAACATTAGAGCTTGTTCTCCCAAGAGCATGCAGTAAATTACTAAAAGGGGAGAAAAAAGTATGGGAAAGAAACAACAGCAATAAGAGGCAGAGGTTGAGGGTAGCCTTTCGAATTACTAAGTAGGTCCGCTACATAAATCATTCTAATGTGCACCTAAAAAGTGTACATATTTTAAGGCAGAATGAAGAAGCTAACTTTCAAAAGAATTAGCACCACGTTGTATGCACATAAGTGGAAGGGATGTTTTTATACTTGGCCTGAATTCTCAGGTATTGCTTTATGGTCACTATTGTGCAAAATGCTTTATCTATTTGCAGTGTATTTTTTTTAGCTATGTAGGCCTGCATTAGATGTGCGCATCTCCATTTCTTTTAGTGTATTCGCTTGCACCAAGGTCAGTTTTTTGCAGCACTATCCTCCTATAAAAATCTGCTTTTATACACTACATGGACAGAAATATTGGGACACTTGACTTTTCTGGCTATATGTGTTTTTTTACTAAATTGTTACCACAAAGCAGGATCCACACAATAGTAAAGGATGTATTTGGATGTGGTAGCATTACATTTTCCTTTCACTTGAACTAGCAGAACCAAACCTGTTTCAGCATGACAATGCTCCTGGGCACAAAGCCAGCTCCATTAAGATATGGTTTACATGGGTTGGAGTGACATATCTTGAGTGGCCTACTATAAAGCGCTAAACTCAACCATAATAAATACATTTTGTATGAATTGGAACACTGACTGCACCCCAGGCCTCCTCACATCATCTACATCAGTACCTTACTTTACTAACAACCTTGTGGCTGAATAAACACAAATCTCCAGAAGCACACTCCAAAATGTAGTGTAGCATCTTCCCAGGAGAATTCAGTTTATTAGAACAGCAAATGGGGACTAAATGTGGTATTGCACATTTTAAAAATCACATCCTAATCTTATGATCAGGTGACCACAAACTTTTCCATATAATGTATATCAGTAACATCACCTTTGCTGACAAAACTCACCCTTTCACTGCCAACTTTTGAGACAGAAAGAATCATCAAATATGTCAAGCCAATCACATTTCTCTGCATACATGCAGCTCCAAACCTGATGTAGACCAGGATCGGTTCTCTAAAACACTCCCAAACTCAGAAAATTGCGTTTACACTTCAACATATGCACAGAATTCTGAGAGCAAATGTTCCAAAATAGTAAAAGTGTGGACTCTAAATGCCACATTTAACTAAATGTATATGAATCGAAAGACAATAAAAACGCTACACTGCTTTAAGCCACCATACCCAAACACATTAGATTTACTCTATAGACAAGAACCTGACTCACCACAAAAAAAAAGCATCCAAATTAAAAATGACAATTTTCTGGCATTTACCTAAATGCTGACTTGTTGAATTTCATCTGAGCAAAGCGTTCACAGTAAATATAAAAGTGAAATTTGCTTCCCCCAGTGATGTGATGTGCAAAAGCAACCTTGTCGGATTCGTATCTGAAATCGTTCTGCCATTATAACTGACTGCGTAAGCGATTCCTAAGTATCTCCAAAAGTGCAAATAAACAATGTCTGTGCCGGGAGTAAGCGCGGCCACGAGCAGTCGGGACGGACTGCACGGCGTCAGGAAAATTTGTCACTGATATACATGCTGTGCCCTTAAGAAAATGACGGCTCTGTCAGCATGCAGAGGGGGGGCCTGCGACACTTTGGATATAAATCCGAGGAAGAGATAAAGAAAGTACATGATAAATTAAGCAGCGCATATAAATTCTTAAGAGTCTCCATTTTAATGCCGGTCATTATTCAACAAATTTTTCTAAGAAATGCCACATAGGCAGGAACAAGTAATTAGAGGGAGAAAAGTGAAACTGTCAGCCTTAATGGTTTACTCCGGTGCCTCACCTTATCCTAGCGAGAAGATCCAAGAGGCCAATCGGACAGGGAAGGGATGAGGGAAGTCACAAAAGGGCAACAAGCCGCCATTATGCAGCTCTTAAATAGTAGAGGAAGAGTTTAAAAAACTTAAAGGATCTTTAGATGCTTTAAATCGTATTCTTTAAATTCTGCAAGAAAAGAGGGAGGATGGGGGCAGGGTTCTGTTTGGTCCACAATCCTGATTCGTTCTCCTCTCCTCGATAGCCGATCGCTCTCAATAAATCTGAACCCACTGGAGATATTGTTAGTGTTGGGTGAGTACAATTAAAATTTATGGACGACACTTTGTAACAATTAATCAGCATGTGTTGATTAATAAAGTTGGTTGGCTATTCTCCTGAAACCTGTGAGGCCATGAGCATTGTCAGTCGGATCATTTTATTCATTATTTTTGATTAATGCATGTGCATTGAGAGAAAGAGAGAGAGAAAGAAGGGAGAGAGAGAGAGAGAGAGAGAGAGAGAGAGAGAACTTATCCACTATAAAAAATCATAAATAGTAAATGAGCATGTGTACAGTTAACCTTGACCATGGAGGGGAGGGGGGTGAGAAGAGTGGGGAGGGATGTGCAAATTCAGCAAATAAATTGCTGCAGGGATTAAAAAAGCAAATTGGGGGAGTTTGATGAACATCACCTCCCCGGACCTGTCCATCTTTCACCAATGCCTGTGATTAATTAGTTTGTTTAGGTACTCAATTAGTCCAACCATGCAGAGAGAGAGAGAGAGAGAGAGAGAGAGAGAGAGAGAGAGAAAGAGAGAGAAGGAGCGAGGGGGAAAAAGTGTACAAGAGAGAGAGGGGGTAAGGGTGAGTGGACTGATAAGGATAAAAGCAGAAAAGGAAAATGGAACTAATTTGTCTTCCCTCTGTTCTTTCATTTCTGTCTCAGTGTTTGGTGTTGGATACTCTTTATCGTGTTAAAAGTTCTCTAATTTGACAAGCCATGCTTGGTTTTAGATTTAGAAAGGAATTGAGGGGCAGATTACATGTTGCATGATGCATGTGCTTAAATGTCGTAGGTGAAGCTGAACTGACTAACAGCAAAAACAACTAGATGTTGTGCTAAAAAAAGTATCATACTGTATGTAATTTGTTTGCATTTGTTTATACAGCTAGTCCCTGACTTACGATGAAGATTTGTTCTGATGACCCCATCGTAACTGGAAAATATCGTTACATAAAACACGCACTAGCCTACCCAGGAGTCTTAAAGAATGGGTATCAGTATGGGGTAGTAAACTGGGAATTGTTGAATGGTTAAGGCTCTGGGTTACTGATCAGCAGGATGGGTGTTCAAGCCCTGGGTTTGCCAAGCTGCCACTCTTGGGGCCCTTGAGCAAGGCCCTTAACCCTCTGTGCCCCAGGGACACCGTAACAGGGCTGACCCTGTGTTCTGACCCCAGCTTCCTACATCGCTGGGATATGCAAAAAAATAACCATTCCCCTGTGGGATCAATGAAGTATTCTTAAAAAAAAAAATAAATGTAAATAAAAAGATAGCAATTTACAGTACCTTACTGTTAAACTATACAGTATATGTGTATGCGGTATATGCGGCCGCAGGGACGTAGACGTAGACGGTTCGCGGAGCATATGCTGCTACGTTTGCCTGCCTTGCAAAGCGTAAAATATATTTACTATTTTGTTATATCACTATCGTAAGAGTGAAAGATATAAAAATCGCAAGTCGAACCATGGAAACTCGGGGACCATCTGTATACAAAAAATCTGGACTCGTGAACTACAACTGTCAATTTTTTATATTTTTTTATTTAAAGAACTCTATAATACCTTGTTCTTGTTTCCAATAAAACGTTTTTTTTTTTTCACTTTTATTAAGGTGCTCATTCACTTTTGGCCATTGCTACAGTGCCTCCTTACAAGGGAGTAGGGAACAATCGATATAAATTCAGAATGCACTGTAGTTATCATTACCCTGGATAAGACAAAAATGGAAGAGGAAGCATCTGTGTTGTGAAATAAAGAGAAGCATGTGCAATTCTCGTGCATGGCTGTAATGAAAACATGTGCTGGAAGAGTGACATTGTAGCTTTCACACATCCCAGACTTGTAATGGATTTGGAATTGCCAATGACAGAATTAAAAGGAAGCTGAGCAATAAATTTAGAGGAAGAAAGATTTAAGAGAAGCACTAAAAAACTTTGAGTGATTCATGAAGCACAAAAATATACTTTGTGAAGTGCTTTGTGAAGATATAGAACAATAATCAATATATGGTTGGAGTGAAGTTACTTTTACCACCCTGGAGATTATCATCTTATAACATCTGTTTCAGTCATCTTACACACCAACAATGATCAATTTTCTTTTAATGAGTGACTCATTTTTAGACGTTATACTTTTTATATTTTACATTCTTTAATTGGCTTCTCTGTTTATTCCCCTGTTCCTTGAAGATAATAAGACAAAAGTCATGTGCTGATTTAATACCAAATAAAAAACAATATGCAAAATCTTGTCCTGGGGCACAAATGTACTGACCATTTCAATGTGCTGACACCTGAGACTCCGTCCATAAATGCTGAATAGACGTCTTTACAAAAAAGCTTTGTAAAATGTTTTACTTTCTTTCTTTCTTTCTTTCTTTCTTTCTTTCTTTCTTTCTTTCTTTCTTTCTTTCTTTCTTTCTTTATTTATTTATTTATTTATTTCTTCGCTTTTCTCTTTGTTTTACTCTTTCTTTCTTTTACCCTGTCTTAATTTTCTAACTATTTTCTTTCTTTCTTTCTTTCCTTCTTTCTTTCTTTCTTTCTTTCTTTCTTTCTTTCTTTCTTTCTTTCTTTCTTTGCTTTTCTCTTTGCTTTTCTCTTTGTTTTACTCTTTCTTACTTTTACCCTGTCTTACTGTTCTAACTTCTTTCTTTCTTTCTTTCTTCTTTCTTTCTTTCTTTCTTTCTTTCTTTCTTTCTTTCTTTCGTTCGTTTGTTCTTTCATGCTTTCTTTCTTTCTTTCTCTTTCTTTCTTTCTTTCTTTCTTTCTTTCTTTCTTTCTTCTTTCTTTCTTTCTTTCTTTCTTTCTTTCTTTCTTTCTTTCTTTCTTTCTTTCTTTCTTTCACTATTTCACTCTTTCTTTCACTCTTTATTGCTGCTATATGTGTATCCATATGCCCTTTTGACCTTTTTTATCAAGATATAAGTTGGATGATGTTGCCATCCATAACACAGTGACATTCTTAAAACATTTCATTAACTTATAACACGGCATGAATACGGGCCTCGAGACTTCATAACACTAAGATAATAATACACGGCCCATCAGGACTATAATCTTGACAATCCTTAACTTGTGACCTTTCCGTTCTGAGCATCGCTCCATCGCTCAGCCGATACCGAGGACAGCAGGGCGGTAATTTTTACCACTCCTGCCATGTGATTGCCCAGAAGAGAGGGAGAAAATCAGATTAGCATGTTGACTACAATATAAAACAGTACAGCTCTCTCAATCAACATCCGCTTTGCTGGCCTTATTGGGAAAAGATGCTTGGCCACACAGAGGATGAGTGAACTGTGTGCATGCATGAGGTCCAGGCCTCATATGGTACATCTGCATCTCATAATGCCTTCACACTCTAATAACCATTCCCATGCTGGAAGGCTGAAGCCACCGAGCTCACGAATGCTCTTACTTTCAGCTAGTACACAAGCATTTGTTCTAAAATGGGTCAATGAATTATAGCAGTTTTATAACGATTTTGAATTTGTGGATGTATTAAAAGCTACTAATGTCTTCAACAAGTGGTAAATGTTTGTCTTTTACTTTATCTACATAAGGACTTCATTTCATATGCAAAAAAAGATGATCAGAAATGTATAATATACCGTATTTACAGAGCAATGCACAATAGATACAGCACTGGGCATAGGTATAAATATGCTGTAAAGTATAGATGTCTTCCAAAATAATGACAGCACTTTCTTTCTTTCTTTCTTTCTTTCTTTCTTTCTTTCTTTCTTTCTTTCTTTCTTTCTTTCTTTTTTTCTTTCTTTCAACAACTGGTTGCTGTGAAAACACGTTGTATTGTATTTATACATTGTACTGTGTATATACTGTATATTATAGTATGTGTACATTCTTTTTATATATTTGCATTTTTTTTTTTATTTATTTATTTCCTTTGCTGCTGTAACAAAGAAATTTCCCCACTGTGGGACGAATAAAGGTATATCTTATCTTATCTTATCTTATCTTATCTTATCTTATCTTATCTTATCTTATCTTATCTTATTTGAAAGCATATCAATATTCTCAGATTCAAAGTTATAAGGGAATTTGTCAGTAACTTTTTCTTCTAAGTATTTTGGTGGATCTGCCACAATCCTTGAAACTTTAATTTCCTTTAATTTGCCAGAACTTTTTGTTTTTATAGCAGTCTGTTATAGTTGTAGTACAGTGGTACATTAAACTTCTAATTTAGGCTAATCCAGGCTGCCACTGCTGGGCCCCAGCGCAAGACCTTACCCCGTCACTGCTTAAACGTATAAATATTATAATTGTAATTTGCACTGGATTAGAGCGTCTACAAACTACTAATAATATAAAACTTCAAACTTTTTACTCACCTTTAAATAGTTTCATTTTTTACAGCCTTCTTGGTTCTCAAGAAATTGTCTAAATAACCAAGTTCAGATTATGTTTTTTGGGTTGTTTATTAATTTGTTTGTTTTTACATTTGCACTTTTTTGTTCACATTATGTCACTTTTCCTGCTTTCAAGCATTTTAGTGCAATATTTAATCAAAGATATATTGACAAAACTTTGTGGACACCTGACCATAAGATTAGGATGTGATTTTTTACACATCAGATTTCACATTAAGTTCACATTTGCTGTTATAATAACCTTCACTCTTCTAGGAAGAAGTTCCTCTAAATGTTGAGTGTGCTTGTGGAGATTTGTGCCCCTTCAGGTGCAAGGCTGTTGGTAAAGTCAGGTACTGATGTAGGTAAGGTGAGGAGGCCTGGGGTGCGGTCAGCATTCCAATTTATCCAAAAAGTGTTTGCGAGGGTTGAGGTCAGAGCTCTATAGCAGGCCAGTGAAGACCCACTTCAACAGGTTTGGTTCTGCCAGTTCAAGTGAAGGGAAAATTGAATGCTACCACATCCAAGACATCATATAAAATTGTGTACCTTCAACTTTGTATTAACAGTTTGGGGAAGAACCACATATGGCTGGAGGATTCGAGTGCCTCAGTACTTTTTGTCTATATATCCAGAGTGACAGCAGAGATTCCTCTGTTACCAACAAGTCTAGTCCTTTTGGTTACTATTTTATTTGCTTACAATAAAGATATCCTTTAAGCTCTAAGGTGGTAATTGGGGACAACTGTTTTAGAGTTTTGACCTCTTTTGACCTTTGTTTAATTCAAATAAAAAAAACTGTAATCGCTGGTTACAGTGATAATTCCACATGCGTTGTATATATGTGTGTGGAAAGATGGCCATCACACCCATACGTAGTTCTTCACCAAACTTGAGATATTCAAAATCTTTTTTGACACAATATAAGCATTTTTACACAAGATGCCAATGTGTTTTATAAAGTAAACAGGCTTGTAATAAAGTGAATGTTAATATCATTGACATTTTAAATGGTTTATGCACACAATTTATGCACTAGACAGCCTTCTCGTGACTAAAACAACATTCATTGTGGACATTCTTTTTGAAGCAAATTGGTGCCTCCTGTCTGAAACAAGGCCACTCCTGAATTCCCACCATTTATTCTGTCACATTAAATTTACTAAAAACAGCAGGGAACCCTCTAACATTCCTTTGTACCCTTTCCCTCACTGTACAAACTGCTGAATGCGGATGGGAAGAAACATGGCGATGAGATTTTGACTTGTCTTGGCTGGCCCGATAACCTGTCAAAAGAGAGCGCTAATGGACCAAGTCCCTGTGTGTATGTCACACAAACATTTCTGCTGTCACAGCACTTTATCATACACACACCCACTGAAAAAAGGCGAGAGATAGAGAAGGTAAATAGACTTCTAGCACTAGCTCTTCACACTTGTGTCCTAGCAACATGTCCCTCAGTGTATACCCCGTACACAGCTCGGCCTTCTCACACGGACGAGGCACGATTGATGGTATTTCCCAGGCATTAGTGTTTAATAGAATTTTTTGAATAGAAGTTTTCAATTTCATGACGTATTTGCTATTTTGGTTTCCACAAAATTTTAATAACTTTCCACATTTAATAACAAAAAGAAAATTTGAGTCTTGAGGTTGAATTTATTTTTATTTATTCAGAGATTTACCTATATGGTAAACCCAGTATTAAAAAAAAATATTTGATTTGCTTTGTTTCTTTATAGATTTATCCACTGTCTTTTTACAAGCATCTAAAAAAAGCAGATACAAGAAAGAGACTTGGGCCAGGATCATTTTGCAGCAGGGCCAGGAGTGTCAACGTCCCAAAGGTCCACATCGCCATTGCTTGACATAATTCCATACAAATCGCTCCGGTCCTGTAATAGAGACATTCAAAATTCCCAGTGGACCTCCAGCCCTCGCACCACTTCTGTCTCGTGCTTTGCTGGGCCACTCTTCAAATAAGGCAAACCAGGGGGAGTAGTTTGACCCTCACATCAGACACACGCACACATACACACTTTCTTATCCTGAACTGAGGGGACTGAATTATTTATGCTTATACTGAAAAACATTCTTGAGGCTTGATAATCTTTGAAAGAAGTATTGAAAATATATCGGGAATTTTAGGTGATATAAAGATAACCCTGCTAAAGGTTTCTCTATTAACACAATAATGACACTCTTATGCAATTTTATAGGCAGCCCTAATGTTTAATCAGAAATATTTCAACTTCAGAACCAATCTATAATTTAAAAAAAATGCTCAGGCTATTTTATAGCTGAGCTTGTGTTTCCCAAACTTGATTTCGCACAGTTTCCCACAGAGGGCCAACATTTATGTTTGGGGATTATGGGGCATAGGGGGATTTTTGGATATAGCAGCAATTTGGTTTATCTGTTACTAAAACCTGCAATGATCCTTTTAGATTACAAAATCCTTGATAAGACAGTTACATGACTAAATGAAGCCAGCAGTTCCTTTTCAATGATTATCCATTAGTGATTAATTCATGGTTATTAATAAATGTCAATTCAGATGGAAAATATTACTAGTGGTCATATAATAGAAGGTAAAATACAGTGCAGTCGTTCCGGACCCATTCGCATGCAGTCTGTCAAATCCCACAACTAATCTGGCAATAATTACATCACCACATCACCTCATCTTCCCATGTAAAATGAATCCAAACCACATAGAGCTTCAATTTATATAATATCAAGTTCTGACTTCAACTCTAATGAATGCATTTGGATGATTTAGAATGCTGACTACACCCCAGACTTCATCACCTCATCCACATCAGTACCTGACTTTACTAACACCCTTGTGGTTGAATGAACACAAATCTCCACAAACACACCCAAAACATCCCAGAAGAGTGGACGGTATTAAAGCAGAAAATGGAAACTTAATAGTGACCACAAGCTTTTGTCCATATAGTGTATCAGACACGTTTTTCAAACATTTTTTTGTTGTTGGCTTTTAATAGTATGCAGTCACTAAATGTACTATTCAGACCAGATAGTGTAAATAAAAATAATAAAATAAATGTGAAAAAATAGAAGTGATTGGATAAACTGCACCAAAAAAGCCTCATGATTAGAAAACTTCAAACTGCCATTAGCTTCCTACAGTATTTTTGTAATTTCTTAGTTCAATTGTAAAATTCCTTGCTGGCTATGAATCCAAACTATGGTCCACTAGTTGACAATGTTTATTTAAGGGGTCCCCAGGGACAGGTTTGGGAAAATATTAGCCAATAGCTTTAAACAGAAGGTCTAAGTCTCCCAAACAAAAGTCCTCAGGCATCCTTGTCTTAAGTGAAGTGAATTTCTAGAGGTACCAAACTGACAAATACACAAACAGTTTCTGATGTTGAACAGCTCACAAGACAGGCTTTTAGACCTGCTGGAATGACAGTTGGGGGAATAGGCTGTGCAGGAACAAGGCGGGGGTTGAGGGCAGCCATGCAACTTTAAAGAGACAACACAATACAAGAACAGTTTGTTTTCTGAGAGACGTGGAGAGACAGACAGACAAAGGAGGTGCACAGGAGGGAGAACAAGAGAAAGACATTACACTTTCTTTTTTTTCCTCTCCAAGCAAAGCTACAACTCTTTTTTTTTTTTTTGCCATTTGACTCCAACTGTGATCTATATCTGTCAATAAAATCTTACAGCTCTTCAATGTCTTTATTAACATGCTGGGAAGGGTCTTATTTCGTTTCATGAAATCATATAGTGCAAATGGAATGTTTTTTATGTTGATTTATGGGTTCTTCTACAGAACAAAGTACATCAGATAAAAAAGAGGCAGTGGTTTGCTCTGTAGCCAGTGCTGTCCCAGTATTGCAGGAGGTCTGGCTTAGCTGCTTCTGCATGCTACAAAGAGTCCAAGCACTCCAACAACAACAGAAAAAGCAATAAAAAGCATTCATCATGAAGGCTCGGTGAGTGCGGCAATTCATTCCGAGGGCCAGCGAAAAGAAATATCATCAATATTTGACATTGTTTTATGGAGAAGCTACTTGATTTCATCCCACGACGCCCGAAATGACCACGAATGATCAATTACCATGGCTGAGATTTGTGTGCATTTCTGTACACAGCTTACGGGGCTTCTGTTGCCGGACACGGCCTTTCCTGCAGATGTTTATTCCGGCCAGTGCCAGTTGGCCATGCACAATAAATACGGTGTGTGGAAGGTGTGCAGATTGGAAAACTGCAAGAAAGCCAGAAACGGAGTAGTGTTGAGATTAGGATTTGGTAGCTGTGGTGGCTGTGCGAGTCTACAGAGGTTTGATTTGTGGATCCAGAAGACTAATGAAGTGGTCGGCATGCCACCCGGCTTCTTTTGCAAGATCAATTCGGCGGCGTATGGCGGCGGCATGTTTTATGAATGATGGAGACCTCCTCAGGCCATCCATATACCTGAGCCTCCACGTCACCGTGGGGCCCCGTGGCACCGGGAGGCAGAGATCCGGCCATCCTTCTTGTTTGCAGCACAATACATTATGGCCGAGCGGGCGACATCAGCGCTAACTGCTGAGAAAGACAGAAAATAGTTAATGACTTTGTGATCTCTTGCTGGAAGCGTTCAAAATGAGCGTTCTGTCCAGCGAGAGGCTTCAGACAGGAATCCATGCTGATAGTTATCGCCTCAATCCAGTTAGTGGCAGCTGACTGCTTGCATTAATGCGTGGTAGCTTTTAACTTTAAATGATTCCCAAAGCAGAGTTTTCAGCAGGTCACACATTTTAAAAACGGCTCAAATAGCGGGATTCATTGCTCTGACCTCTGGATTGAGAAAAGACAGAGATTTTATGCATGTGTTTGGGTAATGAGAATAGTTTACCATATTTAATGTCATTTTAATGCACTGTGTGAATTCAAAGGGTAATGGTGTGTTTGTCTAGGTGATTAAGTGCTATCTCTCTCCATGTGACACTGTTGAACCTTGCGATAAAACAGGACTGGGGACGGATAGGAGGGCTGGAGGAAAGGTACAGCCAATTTTGCATCTTTTTATCACCTACAAAAAATGAAAAAGAAAATCTCATTATAATTATAAGTTATCTGCGGTTTAATATGTAAAGCAGTGTTTTAGGTGTGAGCAGCAACACCCTTTGGATGGCCTCGTCTGGCCTTCTCCACAAGCATGTGTCAATAAGAAAAATCTGATGGTGGTTTCGGGTATGGAGCTCGCGGAACCCGCGCTCATCTGAAGGGTCGATGGCATTTTGAAACAGGAACATCATACATAAAGATGTCATGAGCGCTGCCTCCTGCAGAGCGGCTGAAAGGGAAAAGTAGAGCACAATGAATACTTGCCAGAGTTTTCTGGAAGTGATGAAATTTAAAGGCCCTCCTTTTTCTTTTCGCTTAGATTAAAGTGAAAAAAAAGGGAGGAGAAGATCGAGAAAGCAAAAAAAAGAGAAAGAAACAGAGACAGAAACAGAAAAAGCAGCCTGCTCAACCCTTATACTGTTAATCTGAACTTTGAGATTGATTGACTCGGGCTGTCAGTAAATCAGGTGAGGCCTGACAGGAGTCTTCTTTTATGATAATCTGCATGTCAGGAGCGAGCAGGTTATGCAGACGGGGGAGACGAAGAAACACCTCTCCACCTATCAATCGAGCTCAGCTCCTCACGCGAACCCAATTCGGTGCAGAATGAGAAAACAGGGGGGAAAAAAAGATAGAAAATGTACCAGGGACTCGTGATTGTTTCTGATATCTAAAGTGGATAAAGCCAGATATGTTATCAATAAATGTAATCGAATGGGATGGGATGGTGATATGCCTGTTCTCGCTGCCTGCCTTGACGTCTGTACAAGTATTTAATATTGCATGTTTCACTGACATCCTTCTCATATACTGAGTTGTCAGTGCATAGACAATGAGACTTATATTCTCTTGCTGTCTGTGCGTTTCCTCGGGTCCATCTTTTTTTTCAAGTTTTTTTTTTACAGAAATGCATATATGGATCTATAGGCAATTCAAAGTGGGTAACTTTTATTAAAGCATTCAATATATTTTTCCCATTTTCCTAAATTCAATAGGCTTCAATTCACGCTTATTTTTAGATCCTGTGATTTGGCACAAATCGGTGACAGATGAAGCAGCTTAATCCATGGTGTTTGAGGCCTTATGCATCTTTATGAGATAACAGCACTGCTGTATTGCTGAATGCTTTCAGATTTCATAAATGGAAACATTAACCACTTAACTACCTCTACAAATCCTGGGTCTGTGACTGAAAAGGAAAGTTAAGGAAGTTAAGAAACTTTATAGTTTTGACTAAAAGGTTTGTAATGGATCTTTTTGGATTACAAACAGATAGTAAATTGAAATAATCTTTTTTGACATCTGTATTCTTAAGAGATTATCAGAAAGGGGGTCCAAATTAGGAAACTTGTGAAGCTTTAAACCTATGATAAAATAATATTTTTTTTTTATATAAAAGAATTTACCAAGTATTCCTTGCTAATCAAATTGTATGTTTTTTGGTAGAGAGGTTGAAGAAGATATGAGAAACTCATGTTCTCAGTCATGTTTACATCGCTGACTCCCTCTGTCCCATCCACGTTAGCAATACTGCATTGTAGCTTTCTGTAGCCTTGCTTGCTGTTAGCTTCATAGGCTAGCCTGTGGTGTCTGAGCGCCAGGAAATGATACACCAGTGGTAGATTAAAAAAGCCACACAATTGGCTGAAGATGGCACAAAATGATAAAAAAAATAACTATTGATTGTCACCAAAAAGATAAAGTAGCGAGACTGTTGAAAATGTAAGAAGTAGAGAGTACAGATATTTGTGTAAAATATGTAATGAGTTAAAGAAAAAAGTATTTGTACTTTATTACTTTCCATTTCTGTACAAAAGTATGATTTTATGTCTGTCAAATTCTGTGATCTTTGGTGGTCTAAATGGAATCGAGGTGATTGAAAGGGGGTCTTATTAGCAAGCTTTCAATTAATTAAATTATACATGTGTACTTAGTGTTCAAGCATGTAACACACAAACTTGGTGTAAGACCTTTCTACAGGTGTTAGCAATTGCGTTAATTATGGTTTCATTTCGTTCAGGTGTACAAGAGCCAGAGTCCGGCTAATTCTTATGTACAGGGGGAGGTCACAGTAAATATCTGACACTTTAACCTATAAAAGCTGTTTTTCTGGCATTTTTTATATATTTTTTAATACTGCATATAAATTTCCTCATTTTTTGCTTGTATTCTACTAAAGAGTTGTAATAATGAAATGTAATGGTGGGCTTTTGCACCATTCTATAAATATATAGTTATTTGCTTCCAATTAAAAAATTCTTTATATAAAACATATTTACATATTTGTAATTTTAGTTAATTTTAACTTTCCAAGAGTTAAAATCATTGCAAATATTTGAGAAGTTTAAACAGGGTAATAAAAATGCCAAATGTATATTATATGTATATATTAAATATGAACATGTATGAATAGTCAAACATTTATCCAGAGGATTATATATAGAACACTTGTATTAAGCTATGAACCCTTGAAGAAGCCGTATATTTCTTCTAGACACACACACACACACCCTGAACAGTCCTTTGCTTTTTCATCCCAGCTGCAGTCTATTAGTGTTTGTGCTCCTCCAAGTAAAACCACTTTTTAAAATAGTATAAATATACAATCAGACACACATGCACTTTTTCTTTTCTAACATGGCGATATTCATGTGAATGCATGCGCACAAAAAAAAACATAAACACACACACACTCACACAAGCCAGTCTTACAGGCAGGTCTTTCAGAGCACACGCTGGCACGCTCGTGCACATGCGTGAACGCAGGCACGCAAACAGCTGAAAGCAGTCTACGAAGAGAAGATTGACCACAAGATAACTCTGCAGCAGTGAAGCCCTCTGTTGTTCCCCTGAGTGTTCTTACATTTATTTTCCTTTATATATTATTCAAAGTTAAAATAATTAATTCAGGATATTAAATCAAGATGTTGGAAATGAATCCAATCCCTCTTCCAGGCTGGCTTTCAGTCCAGTAACTGGCTTTTGTTGAGGCCATCTTTAGCAGAGAGGCTTGCTGAAGAACTCGCATGCCACCTGATTGGCTGCTCTTTTGCTCTATAACTAATAACTATGTAGAAATGGATGCTGTTGTTTTTTTGGGGTTTTTTTGTGGTAATTTAGCTTTTAAGTTTTAACTCCTACTGTGAAACGTTTCTTCTACAACCATTTAACATGTGATGCACGGATTCAAAATGACTGTGGTAAGAAAAACTGCAACACAGTCTAATTTAGTGTCTGATCCAAATCTATATCTGTGTTTCAGTGAAGATACATCGTGACAGTGTCCAATGTTAAAAGAACTATACGAATCAAATTGATTTCTATTTTTAAAGCATTTAGTGCACGTGTTATTTTTATAATATAATGACAATAAAAAATAGATAGGTAGAATAATATCTAACATGGAAAGATTCTATTATTCATTTTAAAACATTTTATGAGTTTTATGGTACACAAATTTCGTACAGAGCGTATGGTTTGCTACACGTGTACCGAATGCAATTCTTTTTTATATGCGGAACATCTCAAATCCTCACAAAGTTCCTTCAGGAAAGTATTAAGTGGTGGACCGCAAGTTTGTTTAGTCTCTGCCTTGCACTTTGAGTGCATATTTTTATTATTATTATTTAACTTCGAAACATACCCAGCAATGCCAGGGGTATAAAAAAGTGAAAAGTGTCATTGTGGCTTCTCACTCCATAACGGAAATAAGATTTGTTTTGCGCATGCATGAAAACGCTAAAAATCCATATCTCAAGCATTAGCCGCTAACCACTTTCTGGTTAGCGGTTAATGCTAGAGATATGGATTCTTTAGCATATTATGTCCAACTTCAAAAATGTCTTTTAAATAGACAAAATCCTGGCAATCCGGCATATTAAGGGATTGAATGTATGAAGGATGGAAGGAATGAATCTTTTTAAAAATAAAAAATTTAATGTAAAACATACACACACATACATTCACATCTGTATTCCCCAAATGGAGTCTAACAAGTGTAAACTATTACATTTTTGCATTTATACATTTTTTTTTATCAATTTAATTTGTTGCAATTTAATTAATCACTCAATTTAAAAAGTGTATTGCATTAATTTGATTTATTCCATTTTATTTCTATAAATAAATAAATAAATACACTATATATATATAATTGGTTAAACTGTAGAATCCTAAGTATAAAAATTTTTACCAACATATTGAATGTTGTAAATCTGGCATGCTCTCCTTTTAGTCAGGCATTAAATAAACATATACTGTCTGACTTGGAAAACTGAAACCTTGATGTCTCTGTGATCTGTATATTATTGTATTGTTTATGTGCTTTCTTTCTCCTGTCTCCCCGACACACTGGCTACCATGTTTATGGGAAATCGGCTCCTCGTCCCGTTTCCCTCGGCAAATCGATACTCTTGTGAGATGACACCGTAGTGGACTTATCGTACTTTATGACGATGGCTAGCTAATTTTGGAATGGGACACTATTTTCTTCCTGCTCTTTGGTGACGAGCACAGTATAGTTTTGCATTAAAAATGTCAATCAGGCTAGAAGCGGGGTTTTGGTCCAGGGAGGACGGACGTAGGGTAAATTTATTAATGGAAAATGTATCTATATACTCTTAGAGACACTCTTAACCCCAAATCTGGATGGGGTAATAATTCCAGGTTATTAAAGTGACAGTATGCTGAAGCACTCACAGAGGTAAAGAATGTAAGGGGCTGGACCTGTCTATTAGTGGGTAATATTTCATACAAACACACACACACACACACACACACACATACACACACAATCTAAGTGAGACCTCACCATGCATACAGAGCCACATGAAGATGACCAAAGAGTGTCATGGGTCATAAGGCACAGACATACACACACACACATACACATGAAAAAATGAGCCAAGAGAGACAATCATTGCACATATCCCAGGATGAGAGCAGGGAGATATGGAGGTCATAAAACACACACACACACACACACACACGGACAAAAATGCCATATTTATAAATTACACAGGGTCATGTACAGCGTTTCTCTATATTTTATCTTTATATTTTCATATATTTCAATTTTACTCACCAAGTACACTCTCCATAATTTAGTCTCATGCTAAATAAACTTTTCATTTTGTTTGCTTCATGAAATCCGATCAATTAAATCATATATCGTAGTAATTCTTTCTCTCCATAAATTGTCCTCGGCATCTCGCATCTTTCCCAAAAATCCCGCTTCTAATTGTTTAATCCGCTCTGAGACTTTTATAGATTTATCCGTATTCTTCGTGATACTGTAAGGTTCTCTGAGCTCTTTTGAAAATGACAATCAATATGTGTCCTAGACATCACCGTGAGTAATTGCTCTAATTAGCACGCATTGGTAATTTCATATTAATAGTCTGGATGCAGGAGAAGGCGTTTTTTTGATTTCCATCAAACTAAAATGCTGCTTATTTTCTAAACACTACGTCACTCGAATGCTGAAGCAGAACTACCAAACGTGCACACACTGTACGCCAAGGCGGGCGGGTTCACGTGCAGCCAACACGGCCTGGTTTTCCAGTCACGTCAGTGGTGTGAGTTAAAGGCTGCGTTGTGACATTGAAAGACCTGTCGAAATTGTCTGGTGTTATATTGTGTAAGCTTCCCCTGCCATTAGCTTACGCTGACCTTTCCTGCAGCTTCCTTCTGTCAGACCTCCCCCTCTTTTCTCATACTAGGAGATGTGTGAATGTGTGTGATGTGTGTAGATTTTTTGATTTGACTGAATTCGTTTCTCTTGCAACTGTTGCTTGAGACGGGCCGCGATCGTTGGAATGCAGTCGGAAAAAATACTCGACACGATTTTAAGGCATCGTCATGCATGTACTGGACGAAGCCGACAGACATTTGTCATCATTTTTTTATTTCTTTCAACTTGATGTGCCATAATTGGGGATTAATTTGAGAGCAGTGCAAAGAAATCGATAATGAATTAATGCAAGGACGGAGGAAGTCATTAACGGCAATAAAGACAGAGGTGATGATGGAGACGGCATCAGCAGACAGAAAGACAGACAGGGGAGAAAAGGGGAGAGAGACAGAGAGAGAGAGAGAGAGAGAGAGAGAGAGAGAGAGAGAGAGAGAGGTGAGATGATGAGACAGACTCCAGGAAGGCTGGTGTCAATCCAACAATGTCATTATAAAAATTTTGCACAATTAAAGCAAGTCAAAGGAAAGCATTGCTGTCAGAGTAGCGTCTGATCTAGGTCATTTGGCAGAAACATTTCCTGCCAAGCCCTGGCTATAACTGATGACTTATGGTGTGTGTGTGTGTGTGTGTGTGTGTGTGTGTGTGTGTGTGTGTGTGTGTGTGTGTGTGTGTGTGAATATTATAATTAATTAGAAATTATATTTTTGGTACATGGTCATTTTTTAGAATATATGTCCTTCAATCTAAGGTCTGATTTCACTCCCATTTCTAGTGCCAGATTAAACTAATTAACCACAAGACAATTTTACTAATTCGACAGCTGACACGTGAATGCGCTGACATATAAATACATACAGTGCCTGCCAAAAGTTACGGCTAGTCTTTTATCATGTTCCTTTTATTTATATACAAAAACCAGCTAATTTAATTATTTACTTTGACCAAACAAATATATACATTTTGCAAATGCTAAACTTTATTTTCACTGAAAAATCCTGCATTTATAACAGACGTTGTAAAACTTGCTAAAGATGATATTCACTACTTAAATATTTCTTTCTGACCTTGTGATCCAGTTCATCCCACAGCAGATCAGTAGGATTTAGTTTAGGATTCAGTAACACGCTAGCTGACTGTTTGCTTTCTAAATAAAACTTACAGAGCATTTTGTATAGTGAAGTTTCAATTAGCATCAGTCCAGTTGGAATTGTGTGGTGTTCATTTAGTTCCTCTCAAGGTTTCAGAGTCTCAGATGGTTTTCCTTGTCACCTCTGGATTTTTACATTTACACTTTTACATTTACATCTCTGCATTTTACATTTATGGAATTTTTTTAGGATTATCATACCATTTGGTGGACGCCCCAATCCAGAACTACTTATACAGTGAGGAAAATAAGTATTTGAACACCCTGCTATTTTGCAAGTTCTCCCACTTAGAAATCATGGAGGGGTCTGAAATTGTCATCGTAGGTGCATGTCCACTGTGAGAGACATAATCTAAAAAAAAAAATCCAGAAATCACATAGTGTAGTATATAATAGTGTAGTGTAGTATATAATAGTATAGTGTAGTGTAGTATGAAATAGTATAGTGTAGTATAAAATAGTGTAGTGTAGTATATAATAGTATAGTGTAGTGTAGTATGAAATAGTAAAGTGTAGTATGAAATAGTATAGTTTAGTGTAGTATATAATAGTATAGTGTAGTGTAGTATGAAATAGTGTAGTGTAGTGTAGTATAAAATAGTGTAGTATAAAAAAATAGAATTAGAGTTCATTATTTTAAAGGTTTTAGTTCAAAACCAGAAGAAAACTAATTTCATGATTTTAACCAAAAATGCTGGAGCTTTTAGATAGTCGCAATGCTGCAATCTGTTGCTATCTCAACCTCTAAACACCTCTCCAAACTCAAACCAATAGCCGCTGATCCACTCTCTGACTGCAAAACATTAATCTACATGGCTTCATCCTAAGGTGATTGTTGTCCTTCATAATAACTGCTAAAGTTCTACAGTGCCGGGATGATTGACGCACGGTAGATGCTGAACACACAGTTGCGTGCGTGATACACAGCCTCGAACACTGATTCAGCCCATAAAGCTGACACGCAGACTGACGAGCCGCAGGCGTTTGGACTGGGTTAATGGAGAACGGGCCAAGGCTCGGGGTAATGTTGTTGGATAAATGATTATTGATTAGATAAAGGTTGAGTTAATCATTAGCCTTCATCCGTTTTACCCACTGACTCTGACCTTTCCCTTCACACTGCAGTTTTCCATATGATGATTTGATCATCTCGCTTTCTTCCCCTCCAGCTCGCTCAATCTCTCTCTCTATCCATGACAGAAAGAACGAGGGATGACCAAAAGAATGCATTGTGCAGCATTTTTATAATACTCTGTGTACTATATATATATATATATATATATATATATATATATATATATATATATATATATATATATATATATATTTAGGTATTAATTACTAATGATAGATTTTATCATTAAATTAAATGGAAGATTTGGGAATGCAAGAGAAAGAGCTGAAAAAAAGAAACAACAGAAAGCATAATCAAGTGTATATCAAATATATTTCTATGTTTGATTACAATCTTTTTTTTTCATTTACTTTTTCTAAATCGAATTCCGCACTAACAGCTTTATAATACCCACATATAGAGCTGTCATCTGCTGAGCACTTTAGTGTGTTTGCACTTCACATTTACAGCATGTGTCTGTGTGTATATGAGAGAGTTCTCGGCTTGTTACGACACATTAAAATCCGGTTTCTATAGCAGCTGTATTTATTGAATTACTCTGAATTTCCCTCTTAATCGACAGCTAACCAGCTCCAGAAGCTTTCTCCCATCTGGGCGCAATCAGCGCAGGAAATCCGTCGCTTCCCTTTTCTTCTATTTATTCACAAACCCATGCTGGAATCGCGATGTTTATTTAAAGTAATGCTGCACAGAGAACTACCGCGCCAAGGGAAGAAAATGAAACGTTTTCACACAGAATTACATTTTCCCAAAACAATTGTTTCTGCCACTGATCCCTTTTCAAAAAGGGCCTGGCTCTGCTGCGATCGAGCAAAACTGCAGCACGGCTTCGTTCCTACACTCCGCCTTTATTATGTAGAATACGAAGGCCTTTTGGTCAGGTTTTTGGTATTCAGTATAGAATGAGGATAAATCCTTAAAAAGTTCACATTTACTATAAAGTACTGAGAGTTAATGGTTCAGAGCAGACAATGTTCTAGATTTAATTTTTTACATGTTGTATTGTTGTGCATATGTGCTGTATTTTGGGCGTTGCATAGGCCATGGTGCTTACAAAAATGTGTCATTTTTTTATTTGACCAAAGTGCATGCTATGTTCAACATTTGCTTCAACATCATGTTTGGACTTTGAACATCGGCCCACACATCACTTCGTCATTTATTATTTTCAAATCTCAACATATGTTGAGCACGGATCCACACATGTACTCTGGCCAAAAATGAAAAATAAAGTGCTTGTAGTGGTCAAAGAGCTACACATCAAGCGTTTTATCAGTTTTTTAAAACATGTTGTGGAGTGTCCACATTTAATCCCTGTTATCATGTACGTCCATTTTTTTCCCGGATTGATGAATAAGGCAAAAAAATGCAGCATGTAATGTCAGAGAGAAACCACAGAGATGTCTATTTGGAGGACTTTTTCATGTTTACTTTTAACTTAAGAATTTTACCTCTGATTGTTATGAAGCATTGATGCTAAAGACTCCCAAAAATACCAAGTAAACAGATCTGGAATTAAGTTTACATTTATTGATGGCCTTAATGTGCCTCATAATTCCATGTGTAAGCTAAAAAAAAAAAAAAAAAAAAAATAATAATAATAATAATAATAATAACACTGTGATTACATCATCAGCATCTGTAATACATTTTTATTTTCACGAAATAAAATATATAAATATATATGTGTATATATATATATATATATATATATATATATATATATATATATATATATATATATATAGGGACTGATTTTCAAACTATTGATATAAAATTATAAAACCCTTTCAATTTTATTTATTTTGCACTGCTCTCTGTGTATTATCTGGATTTATTACATTTGTGAAATGTTATTTCAAATTTCAAGAAAAGGAGTGAGACATCTATTGGTAAGTATTGAACACAAAAGGCAAGCTGCTTTCAAATGTACTTTTTTTTTTTGTTTTTGTTTTTTAGTGCACCTGATGTTATCATGTCCTGAAACACCAGCATCATGTCCTGAGACACGACACAAGAAATAGTGGGTTCATGTGCTTTAATTATAAACATTTCACAACACAAAACATGTGCAAACAAATAAAGAAAAAAGTGAAAAAGTGGACAGTAGAGGAAAAAAAGCTTGTAGCTTTGAAGTGTTGTGTGTTTGACAGACAGGCCAAAGCCTCAGCCTCATGAAAACATAAGCTGCTCAAGCGGTTCTTTATGATGATGAAAACCATATGGATGTAAGTTACACAGCTTAAATAAGCATTTGCACAACTTGCTGGCCAACTCTGCACACCCGGCTGACTAAGAAAATAATTAGGATTCGTGAGTAGGGGCAAAGCACAGAGTCTAATACCTCTTACACACCTATGTAGAACCACACACACACACACACACACACACACACACACACACACACACACACACACACACTTGTGTGCACATGCTTGTGTTTCAGCTTTTCATTGAGCTCAAATCCAGACTCACACATGCAACCAGTGACTCCAATTTTCTTAAGAAATCTATTAAACTTTGTCAGTGAGGTGTTAATGTCAGCTTTCTGTACAGACGAGTAATAAACGTTATATATTGCGATTTTTGTAGCACCGCAAAGCTGTAAGTATGTGTTAATCCAGCAGCATGATATTTTACAGTCATAAAGCCAGCAAGGCTTGTTTTTCTTTTTATTTCTTTTTCTTTTTTCAAAGCATGAGCTTGTGTGGATGGAAATGCATTTGATGTGCCACCCACATCCTGTTCTTTCCTGATCTCCTGCAGTCTCAAGCACACTCACAATTATTTACTCAGCCCTCTTCGTTCCTGTCCCTTTCTTCCTTTTCTTCATTTCCATTTCCTTGTGTGGTCTCTCTCTCTTTTTCTTTCTATCTCTCTCTCTCTTTCTCTCTCTCTCTCTCTCTCTCTCTCTCTCTCTCTCTCTCGTATTCTCTGTCTTTACTTTTTGTTCCTTCGGTAAATATTTCATTCGCTCGTCCACACGTGTTTCGTATTGTGACGCGTCATTTAGCTGTAGCAAAGTGGAGCAGGCCACACTTTCATCTCCGCCGAAAGAGCGAGCAAGCGAGCCGATAGAAGGATGTAACCGTGATGGGGTGTGAAAAGGTGTAGACGACAGGAGCTGATACCTAAATGTGCTTCCTGTGTTCTGCCTACCCAGAGCTGTCAAAGCCCACTTCAGGCTAGGCAGCCCTCTGATGGTGGATGTGTGCACGTCATGGTGATGAGATGGTGATCATGATGGGTTTGGGTGTGTGTGCGTGCATGAATGGAAAAATAAAAGAAGAAAGATGTGGAGAAAGACAAAAGATGAGCGGGACTTCGAGTGTGCAACAATAGGAAGCGCGTTGTCTCAGACAGTCTCAGACAGACAACACGTCTGCTCTTGTGTACATGATCTCATTGCCTGTGCTGAGTCTAATATTTCTATATGTAAAGTGAACTCACTTTACTGTTCATGCATGCCTTTATACCTGTCGGATATATAAATGTAGATGTCTATAAATATAAGAGGATGAGTGTTAAGGTTTAAAAGAAATAGCGGATGATTAGGTGTGTAGTATACTGTATAAGTGTGAGAATATAAGGATATGTGAAGTCTTTTGAAATGAATAATGAGAACATTTAATCAAGTGAAGCGTAGTTTTCGTGAGTGAGAAAAATGACAAGAATTGAGCGATTTCACCGGTGTCTATCTACCAACTTTATAAACGCAAATAAGAGTAGGTGTATATATATATATATATATATATATATATATATATATATATATATATATATATATATATATATATATATGTGTGTGTGTTGGAAAATACCCCACATTTCCAATATCTGTGTTTGATTATAAATAAAGCAAATTTTCTGCTGCTGGTTAAAAGCCAAGTTCTTAAAAAAATTATTCGTCATTTAAAGGTTATCAGGCAGCATAAAAGAATGTATGAGTTTAGTGCCTATAAGCTTCTTCCTTATAACTGTAAGTTGTTTGTAATTGAAATTGTAAGTATCTCTAATGATTGAGCAGGTGCCAACTGTAGCAATGAAAAACTCCCTAAGATGGCATCCATCATGGTTGAGGTGTTCTGTTTAGTGATAGACGCTATGCAGAGTTGTTCATGCAACCTGTGGTCCTGAGCTATTGTAGTAGACTGCTGATAGACTTTTGATATTGATTACTAATGGATAACATATAATAATTGATATTAATGAAATTATTTGATTTATTGTTGACCTTTCCAGCAAGTTGGGTTCCAACTCACAACTCCAGCATCTTAGAGTCAAATCTGAGCATCTTTGAGTCAAATCTGAGCATCTTTGAGTCAAATCTGAGCATGTTCTAGTGAAGTTTCTTGTTCCCCAGTATCCATGTGGTTTACTCCATACTTTTCAGTCTCCTTCCAATGCTCTAAACATGCTATTAGATGGACTCTAAATTGTCCCAAGATTAAGATGATGGTGTGTGTGTGTGTGTGTGTGTGTGTGTGTGTGTGTGTGTGTGTGTGTGTGTGTGTGTGTGTGTGCATGATGTTCTGTCGTCTATACCCATAACCCATTTTCCAGAAATACATTATGGGTCCGAATACCACCCTGAGCAAGATAATGTGTCAACATAAGTTGAATATTACATCCCTTTCAACACACCCCACTTAATTTCTGATCTACATTAAATTAAATGAATGAATAAAAGCTGAATCAGACTGAACAGCTTCACACTTTGAATCTAGTCATGAGTCAGAACAAGCACAAATATGAGTGTGTATCTAAATATATGAGGATTTTTTATCTTGTGGCTGCTGACCTTTTCTCCAAGATCACCCATAGATTATTGATCCTTGATCTTCATTTAGCTTGATTTAAATTTACACCCTGAAAAGCAAAGAAAGGGGAACTAATTTATTACTTGGTTAAGGATCATTCTTTGGAGTGGGAAATAACAATACATTTGTTTTAATGTTTTTTTTAAAGTTACCCGCAATTCTCATGCTTTCTCTCTGACCAACACTGAGAGAGTGTGCATGGCGTGATACTGAAGACCGGGAGAGTCGTGTTGGTCTGCGGAGGCTGTGAGGTGCTACTTTCTCACCTGTTTTAAAAATAGAGACAAAGAGGTCGCAAAGCTGAATTAATCATATGATTATAGTGTCCACTTAATATGGGTTTCCATGGCACCGGCTCTGCAAAGATTACATTCAGAGCTTAAGCACTGATTGGTGATGCATCGTCTGCCTTTATTTTTGCTCACTGGTTGAATACTGGCAAAATCATAATTACACATTAGGCTATTACAAATCATTCAAGGGTTGGTTAATTAAGCTCATTGTCCATTGTCATTGTTGTATAAATGACTAGGAATAAGGAGAAAAAAAAGTATATATATATATATATATATATATATATATATATATATATATGCACATGGATGAATTTGTGTATGTGTGCATGGTTAGGAAGTCATTATCCATTTAAGTCCAGACAAAAAGAAGTGTCTGTAGAGAGAGAGAGAGAGAGAGAGAGAGAGAGAGAGAGAGAGAGCGAGCACAGAAGAGAAATGGTAAGCGAGAGAGAGAGAGAGATACAGAGAGAGAGAGAGAGAGAGAGATACAGAGAGATACAGAGAGAGAAAGAGAGAGAGGTGACCAGGTGGCATCTTAAAATGCTTTTCAGCCTTTTAATGCACCTCTGTGTGCCAAAGTGTTCAATTATAAAGAAAGTAGCAAAAAAATACAATAAATAAAAAATAAAAAAACCTTTATGTACATTGGGTTGGTTTTAAAAAGCAAAGACATCAGTTTAGTTTTAGACCCAACATGAAAAGCAGCAATTTCACAAAAAAAAAAATTTGTGAGCTTTCAGTTTGAAAAAGGGTCCTGATGGAAATAGAAAACACAACTAATGTGAGTTACAACTCACCTGAGCCAAAGGCTAAGTGTGTATTCGTATATTCGTTCATCCCTTTTTTTTTCCTTGCTTGCTTTGGCCTTCTGTTTCTCTGATAAAACTTTAGGCAAAAAAACATAATAGCATACATAATAAATAAAAATTTTTTATATATATATATATATATATATATATATATATATATATATATATATATATATATGAAATACACTGTTCTTAGATGCTCTACTTTCTATGACTGCCACTGGTGCAAACATTTGCACTGAATGGAAAAACACACACACACACACACACACACACACACACACACACACACACACAAACAATTGTTATGTCACTATTGTCTCTCTCTACAGGGAGTTGTTAAAATGTGCATTATGCTTTGCACTTACACACACACACCCCACACTCCCTCTCTCCATCTCACGTTGTGTCTCTCTTTCTCTCAGCATGAGATCTTTGTCCTGTTTTGCAGCTGGATCTCTGACCCTCTGCGTTTGAGCATGTGACCTCTGACCCCAATACTTCCGCTTTAAAAGAGCAAGTCCCTCTATCCCTGCTGTCCTGCCAGCATTCTGCCATTGCTCTAAGGGAAAAAAAAAGGTGTGTGGATTTGGCTTAGAGAGTTTAGGTTATCGAGAAGTCTTGATGTCTTGTTGGTCCTCCCTGCTGCGACTAAAGGAAGCGCTCTGAGTTAAATCCTCTGAAAGCCCGAATGGAGAAGAGGAGGCAAGAGAACACAGTGAGCTCAGCTTATCAGCTCACTCCAAATCTCTTCCTAATTCTTAAGGGAACACTGCTTTAGATCTTTGGACAGACACATGCGTTATTAGGGTTCAAGAAGCACTGTAGATGAGGATGAAGCTGCAAAAACTATTTTGAACAGGTTCACAGTGACAATTGACACAATCCACTCCTAGTTACTAAAAGTTGGTTTTTTTTTCATAGCATTTTTGTTTTAGTGTTTTTTTTCTGTTTTTAAGAACAATTATAGCATTATGTACCTTTGCTACATAGTAACTCAGATTATGGAATTAGCAAACTAGCTTCTATGCTGTGTAGCAAGTCAATTAGTGCTAGCTTATTATTTACTGGACAACTAGCCTTTTTGCAAGAGCAAACCGTGCATTGTTGTAAATAGCAAAACAACTATTAGCATACGCTTATCAAGTATCAGCTAAAGAACCAGACCATGCGCTAGCATGCACAAGCTAACTAAAGAACAAAACATGCAGAGGTGGAGCTATTATAGACAAATAAAGTGGCGTTATATCACAGTACCATATGACCAAAAGTGGTTATTTCCCCATTACAACATAGTAACAATTTTAAATAAATATAAAAATTTTGTCTTATATCTTTTTTTTTCTTTTAGGGTTGCATTTAGCATCTGCAAACTAAGTAAGTTCTTGTAACGTCACTCGTGTGTATAAATGTCGCAAATGCTATCTTTGATTCCTTTCATTTTTCATGATGAAAAAGCAGTTTGGCATGTCGCAGGGAAACTGTAGACCCCTATCCAAAAATATCAACAATTCCCAATTTTTTTAATGTATAGAATTTAGACGTGCAAATCCTTGTTTATATTAGCAACAATCGAACGTTAGGGAAGTGGTAGCTCAGTGGTTAAGATGTTGGACTTCTGATCAGAAGGTCATGAGTTCAAATCCCACCACTTAGCTGCCTCTGCTGGACCCTAGAGCAAGGCCCTTAACCCTGAATTGTAAGAATATGGGAATTGTAAATCGCTTTTGATAAGGTTGTCTACCAAATGCCATAAAAATACCTTGAATTGATGTACATTACTGGTCCGAATGGAATATTCTATAACCTTGTATGGGATATTTTAAAAGAGATCACATTGTGGATTTAAACAAAGCAGGAATAAGTTTATTGCAGGTTTTGAAAGGTGCTTTGGACCATTTTGTCTTATATATGTTTCTACCAGCTGGCCTTTAAAATGGTGTGAGGTAAGATGTATAACAGTGTTTATGAAGTCTGGCAGGAAGCATAGAGGCTCTACTGCTCCAGTGTCACCTCTGCTAGCATCTCTTTTCTAGCTTCAGGCATGCTAATCACTGGGCTGTAAAGGAGAGCGCTAGGCTACAGGGACCATGTTTACTCACTCGGTACAAACCCATAAACGCAGAACATGTGGTAGTCATGGAGCGCCATGCGGTTCTACGTCCTAGTGTGTGTGTGTGCGTGTGTGTGTGTGTGTGTGTGTGTGGGAGTGGCTGATTTATCAGTCATTAGATTCAAGTCTGTCATTTTTACTCGGCCATGACGCTCATTTGTACAACGTGCTTGAGCGAGCTTTCGCTGCTAAACATGTCAGGCGTGAGACAGCCTGAACGGGGGTTAACTGCAAACACATGACCACTGTCATACGACCTCATTTTAAGGTAGATGGCAAAAGGGAAGGATTCTGTAGCTCCTTCTTTCCATTTCACAGCCTGTGACCACTGCCTCTAGTTACTGTCTCTCTGTGTCTGTGTCTCTGTCTCTTATTACCACCATCTCTTGAAGTGCCTGTGTGTGTGTGTGTGTGTGTGTGTGTGTGTGTGTGTGTGTGTGGAGTAGTGTAGTGTAGTGTAGTGTAGTGTGTGCTCTGCTGCTCTGAGCGGAGCGGGAATAGTGGAGGCCGAGGATGTCAGTGCAAGATAAACACCAGCACAGTCAAGTGGCTTTGAGAGAGGTTGATCCTCCGAGCTGGCGCTTTTTTTTTCCTCAGCTGAGTGTAGTAGTAAGACGAGTTGAGTGTAGTATACGTGCTGTGTGGGCTGGGCAGCTCACTTACTCAGTACACCCTCTGTGCACGCTCTGATTTTCTCAATGGTGCCTTTACTCTATTACCACATAGTTCTGCTAATCAGCATTTCCTCATTTTTTTTGCATAAACACCTTCCGTTTTGTAAAATACACCAAGTTTGGTTTGTGGGGTTTTCCTCAGAAACATTTGGAACAGCAGAAAAAGCTCTTCACTGAGGGAAAAAATGCATCATCACAGAGATACTTGCATTTATAGAGGTTGGGACCTTTAGCTATGTGAATGGATTTTGATTCATTTTTATGGTAGTTATATATATTTCATATTTTATAATGGATATCATCTCAAAGCAGTCCAATCAGTGCTTTAAGTGATAAAGATATCAGATTAACTCCATTTCCTACTGAACCACACACAAACCTTTTATTATCTAAGTATCGACGTAGCCAATGCTACATTTTTCCTCAGTTTTTTTTGTTTTGTTCATAGATCCAAGTTTTTTCCACCAATATCTGACCTCACAATATAGACTGAAACAATTACAATATGTGGACAAAAATTAGTGGACACTGGACTATTAGATTTGGATGTGCTTTTCGAATATTTCATTTCTTTTAGTCCCCTGTTATAATGACCTCCACTCCTGAAGATGTTCCACCAAATTTAGGCATGTGCTTGTGGAGATTTGAGCTCATTCAGCCAAGAGTGTTGGTAAAGTCAGGTGAGAAGCCTGGGGGTGCAGTCAGCATTCCAATTCAGCCCAAAATTGTTTAATAATTTTGAGGTCAGAGAGCTTTAGCAGGCTACTCGAGATCTTTCACTCAAAGTTGCACTGTCATGTTGGAACAGGTGTCAATGTACTGCTACCACATCCAGACATCCTATATAAACATGTGCCTCTTATTTTGTGGTAAAAGTTTGAGGAAGAATCAAATATGGCTGGAAAAGTCAGGTGTCCTAAAACATTTGTCAGTATGGTATATAATAATATCTCATACAAACATCCGCACAATACCTGAGATCTGAGGGTTGGTTTTTTCTTCAAAGTTCCTGCCATTTTTTAAGAAATATTTCCAGTTGTTACGTCCAATATTCATGTTTTGTTTATTTTTAAACGTCACATGATTTCAATCCTTTTACATACCTTTTTAAATACAGTGGATCAAATCAGGAAATTGCGACAAGATGAAAAAAATACTACGCAGGATTTATACCTATTATCAGCACCAATAGCAAATAACTTCACCCATATTTAACTTTAGCTATATATATTATTATTTTAAGGAATAAAACATGACGGGATGTACTTTTACAGGAAAATAATCAGACAGTTGTGGGCCATTACCAGCTTGGATGTGATTGTTGTCCTATAACAGCATGTCACAAAGCATTTAATTCCTTTAATGTCACAGCGAGTTTCCAGTAATTCAATCTTTTATTTAATTAATAAATAAAACATGCTTTTGAGACATTCATATTAAAATTATGGAACATCCTAAAGAGGGTAATCATTTTCTGACCTGGAGACTCCTGTGGCAGAAGATTATTAGTCCTCTCATAAATGTTGAATAAACATCTAGAAATATAGATTTTGAACTGTCCGTCATACCTGCTGGCCAATCAGAACGAGAATTCAGCAGTGGTGTGGTACAACTGTAAATAGCAAAAGATCTAAGTGGAAGATCAGCTGTGACTGGATGTAGTGGTTAAGATTTCAGTATTGTAGCTACCTACATTTCTATAATGGTTTAATTTTGAGTCCAGGTAATACATTAGAGAAACCTGACTTTTAAATTATCGACTTTCACACGTTCAACAATCAAATCTACGAATATTGTGTTTTTTAGCAGAGGACATTAAAACAGGCTTTCACATATTTCTTCTTACCACATGCTGTGATGTTGCACGTTTCTGAGAAAGCACTTCTGACTAAACTGGGCCACATCTCAAGGTTCTTTAAAATAGTTTTCAGGTTTAACTAAACATTGTGTTGATTGTGAACAGGATTGTTTCTTTTGCTCTTCTTAAATATTCGTCTACACGCATATACACGCACTTCTAACGTCGCTTTTCTTGCAGTTCCACTCTTTCTCTCACTTTTTTCGCTCTCCCTCCCTCCAAAAGGTTAAGACATCTGTTTGGGAGAGAGGAGGTCTGATGACTAATATGTGTATGTGTGCGTGTGTGTGTGTGTGTGTGTGTGTGTGTGTAAGCAATATTTTCCTCTGAGCCTGTGTGTATGTGTGATGAGGAAGGAGGGCTGACAGAGAGAGGCCATATCAGTGCCGTATCACACCTAATTAATAAAGCCGGTCCGTGCTAATTAAAAAAGTGTGATTAATACCACTGCCAGGATTTCATGGCACACTGTGGCGTCGTTTTGAGTCACAGATCTACTGCCATGTCGAGTAAGAACACGTGCACACACACACACACACACACACACACACACACACACACACACACACACACACACACACATACCTCTGTCATGAATCCACAGTTTTAAAAAGTTATATGCTTGAAAAACAGGCTGCACAGCATCTTTCACAACATCCTTCAAGAAATACAAATAACGAATTAACACTCCGCTGAAGAAATATTCTCAGAACTTTCACAATTCTCTGTTCTAAGTGAGAAAAGAATATTCTATTTAAACAACTTGTTTTGTGTATTTATACAATACATATATGTGACAATATACAGTATATAATTATACAGTACATACATATGTGACAATAAAGCCTGTCTATTCTATTCTATTCTATTCCATTCTATTCTATTCTATTCTATTCTATTAGATTTGCCAATATATCAATTCTAACAACCTGGTAAAAACAAATCAAATAAACAAACAAGGCATTTCACTAAAACCTGTCTATTCTATTCTATTCTATTCTATTCTATTCTATTCTATTCTATTCTATTCTATTCTATTCTATTCCACACAAGTTGCCAATTTCCAATGTAAGCTTGTAATTTACTTATACTTGTCAAAGCAATACTTTTTATAAATCATTTAAATAAATTTTATTCTAATCAATATAAATGTATTAAATTCTATTTTATTCTATAAGTTGTTAGATAGGTTATTGAAACAAGCTATGTAAAGAAAGAACCCTAACCCTAATCCAAAAACACACAAATGTCACTGCTTCATACTGATTATAAAAGCCTTTCTATTCTATTCTATTCTATTCTATTCTATTCTATTCTATTCTATTCTATTCTATTCATATTTGTAAATCTGTCCATTTTAACAGCCTGGGATATGCAACCCACAAACAAATAAGGTGTTTCACTGTACTTGTATTTGTGACAATACAATCGGACTATTCTATTCTATTCTATTCTATTCTATTCTATTCTATTCTATTCTATTCTATTCTATTACACACAAGTTGCAAATCCCAATGTACGCTTGTAATTTACTTATACTTGTCAAAGCAAGACTTTTTATGTGTCATTTAAATTTATTATATTCTAATAAATTCAAATGTATTAAATTCTATTCTATTCTATCAGTTGTTAAATAGGTTATTGAAACAAGCTATGCAAAGAAAGAAACTCTAATCCAAAAACACAAAAATGTCACTGCTTCATACTTGTAGTGTGTGATTATAAAAGCCTTTCTATTCTATTCTATTCTATTCTATTCTATTCTATTCTATTCTATTCTATTCTATTCTATTCTATTCTGTATCCTAACATTATATTATATATCTTCTGTTCCATAATATTCTGCACGTATTCTATGCTACTCGATACCCTGCTGCTCTATGACTTTCTATTCTATTGCATTCTGTTCCATTCCAATCTGTCCATTTGCACTCTATCTATTTCTGTTCTAAAATATGTTTCTCTTTTGGTGCTGAGATTATTATATGTTATATATTATACACCTAGAAAGTATCCCGTTTAATGGTCACCGCTATTTCCCCTGGGCGTCTGCATCTCATAGCTAGCTTGCATTATTAAAAGAGCTAAAACAGGGCTGCGGCCATTAGTTAGTGTGTTAGGATGTGTGCGCTGGGCAGTGTTTGTCTGTTTCTCATTGGGGTAAACATTTGTTCCAGTTGTAGATGGTGTGCAGCAGGAACATGAATCAGGGACGAGGAGCGGAAGGCATTGTGACAGCTGCAGCTCATTACCGCCACTATTACTGATCTAGGGGACTGCTGGGGGAAATTCCTCCTTCCAAGGAAAGCGTTCCTGTTTACCATACAGCACTGCAGATCAGGAGCTGAAAACACAGATACACAAACACACATACTCAAGCACACATATGCCTGTTTCTTTTTTGTGTGTTTTTTTTTCACATTCTACCATATGTGAGAATTTGCCTACAATGTTTAAATGCTAACTTGCTTCTGTGCTTTTGGATTCCAGTAATATACACTCTGTCAGAGTACAGACTACATGATTTCCATCTAGTTTTCATTTCTTTCTTTTATTATTGCACACACACACATACACACACACACACACACACACACACACATGCTCCTTCAATCAGGCACATCTGACTCAGCCTTGCTGCTTTACGTCATTTGGCCCAATCAGGCAGACTTACACTGGGCCATTAAAGTAGAAGTCACTCTGATTTTCCTGGTCACTTTTTTTACAGGTCAAGGAAACAGGATTATTTTTGTAATAGTTCTGTCATATTACAGCCCACTTCCTGTAATAACCACTACCCCTTTATCCATGATCTCCTTTCTCCTGACGTCTCACTTTATGTTTGATAATCGACTGTGTAGAAAACAATAAGTTTCTCCAAAATATTCATATAAATCATTACAAAATGTTAACATCATCATACTCTTCAATTCAGAAGTGTTTCTTAAACCAGTCTAAATTAAAGTGATGCATAAACTGGATTTGAAAGTAACGTGACCCATTAGTAATTCTAATCTTGGGTGCTGTTCTGCCTCAAAAAAAAAAAAACACAACAACGTAATTTTATTCTTTATTTTTTTAAATCTTGCTGATCTGTTTGCCAAAACGGGGTTATCATTACTACAATTATTATTATTATTATTATTATTATTATTATTATTATTAATATTATTATTATTATTATTTGTATTATTTGTATTATTTTTAGTTGTTGTTGTTGCTTGTTTTGTTCTCCGTGTGATGTTTTAGGGCCGTTATAGGCATGGCTATAACGACATAAATAAGGCATGAATAAATGAACTACTATTACAGTATAAGGAGAGTCTATAGTCCATTCACCACATTACATCTTTACCAAATTATGTTGATTATTCAAATGCAAAGATGATGATGATAAAAATATAACCTAAAAATATTTTACTGATGTATTTAGTGAAATGAGAATTTATAAGATGCATATCTCAATGGAATATTAGAGCTATTGGGGCTGAGTAGGTCTTCTCTGTAAGCAGGGTTATTTCCAGGGTGGTAGGTGTCACCCATGTACCAATCATGAAGCCACATAGCGTTAGATATAAACAGGTTAGGTTAGATTAGATCCAACCAGTGCAAATAGCAAATAAATAAAATGGAATAGTTATGAAACACTTTGGAGGTCAAAATAAACAGTATAATGCTTATTAATAGTAATTAATAGTGTAAATGGCATTAAGGTTCAATCAAATAAATAAGAATGGTGGTGCAGTAGGTTGAGCTAGAAGTAATAGTATGGTGTATGCAGAATGATGCAGTGGATCCAGGCAGTAGATGGATTTACGCAAATGACATTCATGTGAAAAGAAGTATTTACTTTTAATATGCTTAAAATAATAGCTTTTGCCCTGCTGAATTCAGTTTTTCAGGCACATCCACACTAAAATTTCTACCAGAATTTGGGAAAGCTTGCATAAAGAAAGAAACCTATTCACATTTCATCTCCAGCTTTCAGAAAAGGTTTCAGTGTGGATCTCTACTGTAGGTATGACCACCAAGGAATTTTTATAGACATTGCGGCTAAATGGTCAGGGAGTACTCTTGAGATGTTTGTTTGGACCTACTGCAGTTTTCCAGAGATAAAGAATGGCTACATGGCTGCAGAGTGAAAGTACATTTCCCAGATATGTCTATTTGCTACTTACTTTTGTTGCTCACAGCCCACAGATAATGAACATCAAAGTCTTAAAGCATGGTGAGAAGTGCAATATGCATACCAGGTGGGATTGTAATGGGATTTAGAGAAACATCAGAAAATGGAAACCAAAATCTACTGACCAAACTGGAAATCCAGGAAATGGATGAGGAAAGAAGTGGATGAGCACGATATTGCATTTCCTGGTTGGAATAAAGAGGAACCAGAGAAGCTCATTGCTCTATGTGTTAATCTTTATTATTATAAAGCGCTCATTTTAAGTACAAGCAGAAATATGCAAAATATAACTTCAATAATGATGTCGAAAAACGTAATAAATATAAACATAACAAATAAACATGAGTGAACAGAAGGAATTGTTTATGCTAATTAAAGCAAATATTAACCCAATATTACATATTGTGGCTCTGAAAGAGACTTGGTGTTTAAGAACTGATTTTAATATTCATTTTAATGCACAATATCTACTCTCTTGCTGTTGTTCTATTAGCACTTTGTATATTTTGCAGAAATTGTGACTTATTTCATTGTGAAAATGGCACAAAAATAGAATGTTATGTGTGTTAGAAATAGTTTAGCCTGTCCTGTCTCATCCTCAAACATAAAGACCAAAAAAAACTACATAATTACAAAACTATACTACATAAAGAAAAGACTTTGACTGCATATCACTATATGGCGGTTAAATGCACTCTCCAGTGACGTCCATTTTGTTTCGGTTTCGGTCACTGAGCCATTAACCCCTGGGCTGCGAATCAATTGTTTGCGCCAAACAACTTTTTGGCAAACTCAGGCTGGGTGGAGTCACAGAAATACTTAGTAGTATATAACAAAAGCTTTTGGAAAACTGCTATTCATTTGTTTTTAAGACTCATCTTTTTTTAGGGAAACACACCCCACTTTAAACTTTAACGTCATCTGGTTTCATTATCGATAAACAAAATAGGGAAGCTAGAATCCTTCACCCTCAGAAAACAATCTCTCAAAAATAATAATACTGTCCTAAACGTATAACAGGAGACTTCCAGTCTCTCATTCAGTCTCAGTAAGGCTACACGTACGTCTCCAATGTACACTCTCTACTCTCCAACCAGCAGTGGCACAGAAGTACAGACCATGAGCCTGGGCCTGACTGCATTGGCTTAATGCTTAATGCATTAATTTCTTGGCGGTCCTTCTGAAAAACATAAATCAAAAGCAGCCCAAACAGCACCTTGTGTTTTGAGGAGGTCTCACCCTTTTTGACCTCTGCCAATTTTGATCTTATTTCGCTTTAACTTTGCAGATCAGACTTTAATTTTGAAGCGGGTCAGAGGGACAGTGATGAATAGGGTGCATCGCGTGGAGCTTAAATTACCCTCTCCCTGGTGGTGGGGGGGATCAGGAGGTGCAGGCAGCGGCAGGAGGGGGTGAGGGTGGGCCTTCCGTGACCTAGTAACAGACAGAGAAAGAGGGCTGGTCAGCACTTGCCCTCACAAACCTGCAAGCTAGCACACCCAAGCTAGAGAGAGAAAGAGATCTAATGAACATATGGTAAAGTGAGGGACACACTTCAGTGATGAGAAGTCAAAAAAGGGTTTGATTTTCAGTTCTGTAGGTTTCACAATAAACTTTACAGTTCATTATTCAACAAAAAGTATTGGTTTTTAATGAGTATGTGTGCTTTAGTAAAAAAAATAAAAACATAGATGTTTGTTGAATGAATTATGCCTATTCTATTGTACTGGCTCGCTTTCATAAGCATTGTATCAGACTTATTAAAGTCACCATATTCCCCCCCGATGTCCAATAAATTGCTTGACACGGTGGCTTATTAAACAGAAATGCCTACATTTTTACCCTCATCAAGAAATCCAGATTTTATAAATATAGAATGTGGTAAAAATGGCAGACGGGTATCACATGGTCTGCATTTGCATATTAGAACCTGATTGGCTCGTTAAATTTTATGATGCAATAAGTCGCGGTTTTACAGTGAAATTTTCAGCTCCTCTGTTTCATAATTAGCAGAAGTGACTTGACAGTCTGGATGAATCCCACTAAAAAGGTTATTATTTTTAAAACAATTGTAAGAGGATTAGGTTGATACAGGATTTAGTGCACTCGTCAGACATAATAATAATAATAATAATAATAATAATAATAATAATAATAATGTTATTGTTTTAACAAGACAATGCTGTTCAAAGTATATTTGTCACTGTCATTGTTGGTGTTTTCTTTTTTATATTCTTATTATTTTTGTTTTTTGTAGCAAGAGAAGTTTTATTTTTTTTATAATTATTTATATTTTTTGTTACCTTTCTTTTTTTTTACCTTTCTTTGTGCTCTTTTTCTTCTTTTTTCTTTTCTTCTTTATTCTTCTTATTATTTTTAGTACTATAAATAGTAAAATCACTGCTACTAAAGCATTAGTAATACTAGTATATTTGACTTCCGTGCAAATGCAGGTAGAAAATGGAACCAGGACGATTCGGGATGTGTGTGAAAGGGAAGTATTTGCTGGAAGCAGATGAGTCAGTGTTTTCCCTCCTCTCCAGTTTGCGCCCCGCCGCTCGGCCTCCTTACACACGCCACTAGGATTAACTGTGCCGTGCAGACGTGCGGAGCGCAAGCGCCAGTGCGCCTCTTCCCTTCACCGTCCCCGTGCAGTATCCCCGAGCTTTTCGTGTTTTTTTTCTTTATTTCTTTCGTTTTTTTCTCATCTGTGATTGTTTTTTATCCCGCTCCTCTCACTTGGCAAGAACATACACACTGCACTTTCTCCTGGTTCCTCGCGCATGGTGCACAGGGTTCGCGCCGCGCGCAGCGGGAGGCAAAACGCGGCGCACAGCGCACTCGAACCCCGGCTGATTCACGGCGTTGTGCACGGCGTGTGCGCGGAGACCTGCCGCTCTGTGGACCCACACAGGGGTAGTGTAGGGGCAGATATTAACCTTTATGTGCCTTGTGTTCAAGCAGTTGGGTGTAGTGCAGAAGTCGGTGCGCATGCGGAATATAGGAACCACATGCAGCCAAAAATCACTTCACTATATATATATATATATATATATATATATATATATATATATATATATATATATATATGAATAAAAGGACAAAGACGCAATTAATTTTTATCCCTGCCCTTGTTTACGCGCGCATAATAGTGATCAGCCTTTTCTTGATTGGTCAAAGCTAATTACTACACACGTGATCATTTGCATAAACTTTTTTTCCTCTTTTGAATATCGGCTTTTCCTGCCAGTCCCTCGTTTCCCACAATCCCTTACGAGCATCATAGAGAACGCATCCTGAGGGAATGCAAGCTTGCTTTAATTTAGAGTGTACAATAACATACCACATTCTCTTTCACACACACACACACACACACACACACACACACACACACACACTTGCACGCGTTTCTACACCAGCCACGAGCATCCGTTATATTAACTATAAAATAGCAGGCCTACTGTAAACGTGTGATAGTCTGGATTAACAAGCACCTCTCTCTCTCTCTCTCTCTCTCTCTCTCTCTCTCTCTCTCTCTCTCTCTCTCTCTCTCCTGCTTTTCTTCACACTTCACAAGTGTTCAGTGCAGACCTGTGAACGGCATATGGACACCGGGTTGGTGGGCTAAAATGGTTCTGGGTTGAATCCTAGGTGATGCTAATTAAATACAAGAAAGAATTAGACATTCTAAACACACACACACACACACACACACACACACACACACACACACATATTGCCTGTAAAGCTTTAATATACAATAGAATTAAATTTCCATTTCACCTGAGTCTAATTCATCATATCAACGTTCTTTACTTGTTACAGAACAATGTCATCGCAAGTGGACCAAATATGCAAATAAACTATTCATAAATATTAATACTCTTGAAAAAAATACTAATAATATTATTGAAACATGACGTAATTGTATGGGTATCGGTATTTATGGGTACATATAACGCAGTCTCAGGCCTAAACCTGATTTAAATAACTGAAAGAAGACATTTATTTCATTCTATATATTTTCCGATAATAATAATAACAACAACAACAACAACAAAACAACAACAATAATAATAATAATAATAATAATAATAATAATAATAATAATAATAATTAATAATAAGTTACTAAAATACTTGTTAATCTATCTCTCTCTTTCGCTCACTCTTTTACACACACACACACACACACACACACACACACACACACACACACACACCTTAACTTTGCCCTAATCATAAAAAAGCGAAACTGTAATAATTTAGATTTGTAAAAAAAAAAAAAAAAAAAAAAAAAATTTTGGTGAAAACATAATATGAGAGAATTTGGTTCTTTTTAAAATTTTCTTCTTTTTTTAACACACAATCGAATTTTTTTTTGTTTTGAAGACAAATAATTTAACAATCCAAACATCTATGAATAAATATATAAAACGTATATAATCTTTATGGACATTTATGGAATCTGCGAAACTTTTGTCCTGTTTTTATTTTTTTTATAACGAAATTGTTTTATGTTTTTCACAAGATGATAAAAAAGAGTTTTTTTTTCTATCCTTCGTAAATCGGATGATTTTATTGACTAATTCCGCATTTTGCCACAAAGTATGTTAAAAATGAAGGAGGACGAGGAAAAAAAGGAAAAAAAGAAAAGAAAAAAAAAAGAAAGTCTATTATTCATTGGGCTATGGGTAATCACATTCAACACGAGGACATAAATAAATGAACAAAAAAATTTTAATAATAATAAAAAAAACATCTGTACGCTGCTCAAACAGCTGCTTTATGAGCGATGGGAATCATTTGTGTGTGTAAACGTGGAACTGAGGCTTTATCGTAGTTCTGTTGTTTCTTACGGGAGTTTGTTTGTTTGTTTTTGTAAATATATGAACCTACAAATCAATAACTTGTAGTACGCGTGGGATTTTTACTGTCCTACGCAATGTACAAGGTTGCAAAAAAATCGAAAACAAACAAACACGTTAAAGTGGCTGCACGCATCCGTGTGGGTTTAAAGCCCATAAAAATCGTCCTTTTTTTTGGTTTTTAAAAAAAAATCTATTTCCAAAACCCGTAAAATAACTTTAGGGCTTCAGGTCGCTCCTCAAGCTCTTCGTGGATTTCTGCTGAGATGAAAAGCTGGGTGTGTGTATGCAGAGTGTATAGAGATGAGTTTATCCATCTCCTTCTCCTACTCCACTCTTCTCGTCCAGCTCGTGTCTACCATTCTCGTGTTCATTCCCACCCCCATGATCATGATCCTGAGATGATTTATCACATACAAGAAACTTTTCCACTGCGTGCACGTGTAGTTATTTGTACTCAAATGCCAAAAAAATTCAGTCACAACACGTTAAAACGGAAATAAAATGACAGCAGGTCAACAGACCAGAAGCTGCAGCTGTGCTTCATTCATTTGCTGCTTTATGACTTTGAAGCGGATAATAAACACATTTTAGTTCATCTGTCTTTCTCAGCATCATGTTATTTTTATTACTTTTGAGTTACAGCTCAGATCTTACTGTAAATCATTTCTATGTTTAAGTTTAATGCACCTAAAAAACATAAGAAAAATACCATTCAATTAAAGATTAGAAAATGGTTTTGTTTATCTAATCTCAAAATACACACAAAAATAATAAAAATTATTATATAACAAAAAAAAATATATATATATATATATATATATATATATATATATATATATATATATATATATATATATATATATATATACACAACATTTATTTTATCTTTATATAACCTAAGGTCAAGAAAGTAATGGATTTTCCCTTGCAAATAAGTTGGATTGGATTCAGTTACAACAGGCACAGGCATGCATGGAAATGTATGCTTGGAACTGTACTGAAATACTGAAACTACACTTAGCACAGTAACCACAATTAAGGCCCAAAGTTGAAGTTGATGTATGCCTGAACACACACACAGACACACACATGCACAAACACACACATACATGGCTCACGGTGTAATACAAAAATAAATATAAATAAATACATACAAACAGATGCAATAAAAATGCATAAAAGAGGGAAGCTTTATTGTTATATTCTTAAACCATGTTCCAAACTGTATTAAAACCTGCTTTAAAAGTGTCTGTTTATAACACATTATTAATCAAATAATCTTATTTATTAACTAATCTATGTATAATAAGCACACATAATACAATAATATATAAAACAGTATGCATTACAAATACACACACACACACACACACACACACACACACACACACTACTACTACTACTACTACTAATAATAATAATAATGCTGCTAGATATTTTGCATATTTTATATGCAAATGTGCAAAAGTCCTTCATTGGGTCAGAAGGTGACTGATGGCCTTAAGTCTTGACATGATGTCATCAACAGTACAGTCCTTATTTCTCTTCATTATATAAGAATGTATTTTTCTGGATAGGTTTTGGATAGACCAGCCCAGCACAGAGCTGCGTATCAGTGTTGTTCAGACGTGTCACACATGATGATAGTGCGCAAATATTGTACACCTAAAGATTAATATATACGCAAATATCCAAAAAAAGTGGAAACAGAAGTTAGGGTTAGCCTCTCTCTCTCTTTCCCTCTCTTATTCTCTCTCACTCAATCTTCCTCTCTCTTTTCTATCTCTCTTTCTCTCTTACCTCTCTTTAGCTTATTTTCAACTTGCATAGAGGAGGATCAAGATCAAAACAGGGCTGTGACACACACACACACACACACACACACACACATCAGAGTTTTCAGAATAATTTAAGATAAAATGGGATTAAATGATTAAACTGGAATACACTCGGTGAACAAGGAAATAGAGAATAATCTCGATATTCGATGAACTTTACACAACCACGTGTGTGATGTTAGTGCTGATGAATAGCAGATCAAACCCTGTCTGTTCACTCTACTTCTAACACACACACACACACACACACACACACACACACACATATATACATATACGTATATACATATATAGTATATATAAATTTACAATCGTGTGTGTGTGTGTGTGTGTGTGTGTGTGTGTGTGTGTGTTAGTAGAAAAGTAAGCAGACAGGGTTTCATCTGCTATTTATCAGCACTAACATCACGAGCACAAGCAGGAAGGGAAACAGTTTGCACTGCTGCATTATACAGAACAAACCTGGTCCATCTTCTGCTGATTCTAAAATCATCTATTAGTCTAAATAAATCTTAGATCTTAGGCTGTGATTCCAGTGGTTTTCTCTCCTCCGCTTTGTCCGTTTGATTGACTCCTAATAATCCAGTGAGACTTTGGAGATGAACGACGCACACACTTTGGCCACGTCTCAAAACACACACCCAGACTCAGACCAGACCTGTATCGCAATACACACTGTATCAGAGCACACTGACCCGGGGAGGGTTCCGTCCAAACCCGGAACACACCATACCCTGCTTACATGGTGTTCCACGACAATGATTATGATGGTGTCCACACCTCTGTGTAGTGTGTTAGACTGGGGGTCTTCTTATAAAAAAAAAGGAAATAAAGATCATAAGAATGATGATGAGGACGATGATGGTGATGATGAAGATGATAAATATGTAAAGACGATGATGAGGATGAGGAAGTCGCAGCTCACAGACGCGTGCGCGCGCGTGTGTATATGTGTATGTGTGTGTGTGTGTATGACACTGACGGACGCGCCAATCGCTTTAGACGGACAGATGCTTGGGCGGATCTAATCGAAGGGCACGCGCGCAGCTACAGTCGGGCACGAGCGTCCCGAATCAGCGGGACGCGGCGCTCTTTCACACTCGGATCTCCGGCGCGGACGGACGCGGACACTTACTTTCTCGGTCTGATCTAAAATCTCGAATTCTTTTCTGTTTTTCCCCCCAATCCATCGATTACTCTTTCTTGCATCGTCCCAGATTGTAAGGAAAAGGAGAAGAGAATAGAAAACAAAAAAATTGGGGAGGACGCAGACGCACACGCAGACGCATAGGCAGACGCAGGCACGAGGAAAAAGGAGAATCAGAAAAAACTCACCGTATGGCACGTTAGAAACAAAACGTGTGTGTGTGTGTCCCTCCATGACACGTTTTTTTTTTTTTCCCGCTCTGATCTGCGAGATAATCTGAAATCGGACAAACTTGGAGATCTGAGTGACAGACCAGCTCCAACTTTCTCCTCCAAAAACCCAAACACATCTCATCTCTAGAGTTTATACAGATGCAGATCAAATCTGGATCATTAACATCTTACCGTTAATACAGAACAAACAAAAAGATCAGAGCTGCTTTCCTTTCTGTGCCAAAAAAAACAAAACAAAATGCACCAAGAACTCTTGGGATATCTCTGATAATAAAACAAGGAGCTTGTTGCTGTTTTTTTTTTAAATACCTGCTACACAAAAAGAAGCAGTAGCAAAAAAATTGCAAGAAAGAAAGAAAGAAAAAACAAAGTCTTTTTGGCATTTGCTCCGGCACTCAGTGCGCGCGCAGCCCCGCCGCCGGGTCCGTTCCCGTTTTCCCCGTACCCCCCCTCCACCACTACCACCACCACCCACCACCCTCACCACCATCCTCCTCCTCCTCCTCCTGATTACATCCAGAGACACCCAATCAAACGCCGATCTCATCGATCCCTGCTCGCGCGCCGCGGATTTCGGAGGCGCTCGGACAAAAATTAAGCAAGCAGAGGCATCGGCGCGCGAGGGCGCGACAAGTCCGTCCGTGTCTTCCTTCATCACTTTGTCTTCTCCTCTATTGCTCTGAACTCTTTTTTTGTTGTTGTTGTTGCTGTTGCATGTTGTCTGAAGAAAGAAAGATGGACCTTTGAAGGCGCAAGGAGTCTTGGAGTCTTTGGGATTTTTAAATTTTTTTGGAAATGGAAACGCACTGAGACACACTCCAACACTAAACCGTGCTTTTTTTTTTTTTTTTTTTGGACTTTCAACCCCAGGATCGGATTCCTCATGGATAACGCGGAGAACGCGAGCGAGTAAGTAGGCTTCACGTTTCACACGTTTTGTTGATCACGTCGGAGCGACGGAAGCCCGGGGATTTTTTTATTATTATTATTATTTTTGGGTTGCGCTCGCGCGCCGTGCGCATTCGCACCGCTCATTGTGGTTTAATTGGGGTTGATTTCATGATACACACACATAAACATATGCATATATCAGTGGGTGTAAATTGACCCAATCAGTGGTTGTGTAGCGGTAATTCACAGCCATTGTGCATTGTGTGACTGCAGTAGGGAGAGAAGGAGAGAGAAGAAGGAGAAGAAGACAGACATATGCCTGTAGCCTCCTGACAGGCGCTAGAGCTTCACCATCCGAGGTGGAAGGAGTTAATGTGACAGTGCTTGATGTTTGCCCCCCCCCTTGCTTTTGCAGGACTTTTGAGTGACGCGATCATTTTGTTGTGTGTGTGTGTGTGTGTGTGTGTGTGTGTGTGTGTGTGTGTGTGTGTGTGCGCGTGTGTGTTTTTTTGTTTCTCCCTTAAGCTCGCCTGTTGCGGCTGCCAGCGCGGACTGACCGAGAATCACACCGAGCCTCAAAGCGCTTTTCCCCCTCTCCTTCTTCCCTCCTCTCGCCGCTCACAACGGAACGCGAGAGAAGAAAAATCGCCCTTCTTTTTTCCCCCTTCCAGCTTCTTCCTCTTCACCTCACAGCTCCACCTTTTCTCTCCGTCCGTTTCTTCTTTTTTGATTTTTTTTATTTTGTATTTTTTTTTTTTTGGACCTTTGAAAGCCTCCATGCCAGCCTGGTGAAACGGGGGAAAGGCGCCGCGGGAGCCGCGTGAAGAAGGGAAGCGCAGCTCGGAGCGACCAGAGCCGAGCAGCTCCGGACTCCAACTCTGCAGAAAGACCCTTCAACCAACACACACACACACACACATATATACATACATATATATACACACATACACACGCACTCTATCTCTATTTCTCTCTCGCGCTCTCTCACACACACACACACACACACACACACAGAGAGAGAGAGAGAGAGACCACCGCACTCCACCATGCCGAGGAGGAAACAGCAGGCGCCCCGGCGCTCGGCAGGTACGGTTCTTTCCTTTCCTTCTATTCGGTTCTCTGCGTGCGTTTCGGTAACACAGCGCTGCGTTCATCTCACTCTTCGAGCTCCGAGTGTGTGTGTGTGTGTGTGCGTGTGCACGACGAGCGCGTGGGCTGTGCGGTACGCGCGCGCACACCGACGGTGAAGATAGAGGTAGAAGGGGGAAAAAAATCCAACTTTTTTTTCCCCCTTGTTTTTCTTAATTTTTTTTTTAGCATCTTAGCTTGTTTTTTTTTTTTCTTTTTTATTAAAAACATTATTATTATTAGGAATTTGTTAGAGTTTACAATCCCACGCGCATTGTGTAAAGTATTTAGTCTGAATCCTGACACAGATTCAGGTAAATTAATTAAAGTGTATGAGAAATTTTTTTTCCTTCATAATATTTTATTTATTTAATTAAATTTTTTTTTTTTTTTTTTGGAGAAAAAATAATAGTTCTCGGACAAGGCCAGCCTGGTGATTTATTCCAGAGCTCTGTGATTTTCTCAAATTTCCAGCCTAATAGGGAAACAACTACTTTGTACAGGAAAGGGGGGCTGCTTGCTTTCCAGTTAGCTTTCCAGTCAGCTTGTCTCTTTCCCTTCTTTTCCACTCCCTCCATCACCCTCTCTGTCTATCCCTCTCTTTTTTCATATCGACTCTGAATTAGAGATCTATAAAGAAGCGTTGAGGATGAAAAGAGCTTCAGGGTGTCAGCTGACTGTCAGGACTCCTTTTGATGCTCTAAGTAGCTGTTTATTCTTTTCCTCCCAACAAACATTTAGTCTGAAACTGATCTTTAGTCTTTTTTTTGCCTTTGCTTATGTTTTGTTTTATTATTATGGTTTCTTTACCTTCCTGCTATGAGACGATCTTGTTGCTGAGGAAGATCCAGGCTTTAATAGAAAGTCGTTGTGTGTTCTGATTTGACGCTTGATTGATTGTCCCTCACGTGCCTCTCCTTTGATCTATTCATTCCTGATAAACATCAATAACCCGGCTCGCCATGGCAACGCCAATCCCCGTGACGTCACGTCCGCACCGAGCGAAAATGCATTAAAGCGTCCCGAAGTTGCTCCTACTTCCCACTGTGTGCCACGGCCCAGGCCACAAAGCTGCACTTTCCTTTTCCTAACTCGCCACACTTCAGCCGTGTGGCCCAAACAGGTGTTTTTTTTATTTATTTATGATTACGCTCAGGACAGAACGAGGCGATATTAGATTACGTGTCTTGTGAGTGCAGTATACTCAAGCAACAACTTGTCCATCCTTCAAGTCGAAAAGTCAGAACCCTTTATTATCCTGACTCGGGGAAGATTTTAATACCGGTCCCTTTTTTCTGAATGGTGCAGTGTGTTTTCAGATTTGTTGGTTTATGTCATTTGAGAAGTGGCAAAAGTTATAAAAAAGTATACTGTATCGTAGGAATAGATCATTTTTGGACTTTGGTAAACATGTCTATATATATATACAAATATATATACAACCATGGCTTTTAATCAGACGAGGATCAGAAGTGAGGGATTTGTGTTTGAGCTGACTAATAAGTTCACCGACACGATTCACGCTGCGCTCTATAAATTCATCACAACACGGTCGTCTTTTAAATATAGAACTTGCACTGTTGTTTTCAACAAAGCTGCACACGGCGAGGCTGCGACAAACGGTACACGACCATGCTAATGTAGTGTAAATGAATACGCTCTGCTAGGGAACATAAATAAACCTTATTAAGGCCCCCGTACACGTGCACGCTCACACATACGTATGCGCACGCTGCCGGTATGAGAAATGTTACTAATAGCCTAATCCGGAGACGGAAGAATGGTTTGTTCCATCAGTCGGACCCGTCAAAGCGACTTTGTTTCATATTTGATTTAATTGTCTCCCTCTTTGACAGGCACATTCATCAATGGCTCTAATGGTCAATCAGAAGTTGGCAGAGTGAGTGCTCTCATTTTACCCCCAACACACACACACACACACACACACACACACACACACACAAATCCCCTTGTACGTTAGGCTTGAGTTTTACTCTATCAAAATGCTTTTGCCTAATGGACACACTGAAGAGGTAGAAAGAGGGAGGAGGAGAATGAAGGATGACTGAAAGGCTTCTCATTTCACAGGGGTGAGAGAGAGAGAGGGAAAAAAAAAGATTCAGGCATTTATGCCTTTGATGAGCGGATGAAGACAAATACGAGAGCAGTCTGAGCATTTTTTTCTCCAGACGAGGCAGCTTCCTGTGATTTCTTTCTATTTTTTTTTTTTTTTTAACTCTACACCCCCCACCAACTCATGCCCCTCCTCTTTCTCTCGTTCTCACTCTCCCTCCATCTTTGCCTCCCAGCAGCCCTCACAGCTGCAAGTTATAAGGTTGACGACTGTGCCGTGGCATACAAAGAGTGATGACAAATTGATTGCACCGCCGTGATGGAAAGAGCAAAGGAAAGATGGCAGATGATGGGCCTTGATTAGGAACTTTGGGAAATCCATTCCCCCTGCAACCTTGAGCTTTTGCATGAGAATGTTTCAGCCCCTTTGCTCGTATTTTTCCCCTCTCTCTCTCTCTCTCTCTCTCTCTCTCTCTCTCTCTCTCTGTTCGTTTTCTCTGCTCTCACCCTCCCCTCGTTCCCGCTTTTAAGTCGAGACGACCTGCTCAGCCGTAGAAAAAGAAAAGTTGTTTTGCCAGCTTCATTAGTGTTCACCTAATTAGCTGTAAAGCTGATGGATTCCTGACAGGCCTAATGATTGGAGATGACAAGCTCCGCACACTGTCATCCAGCCCAATTAGGTTTGCAGCTAGTTTGATGTAATCAAGTTGATATTACACAGTCCTCCATGCCTTTAGTCCATGCACTAACTCAATTTGCTGCTGCAGGTGACAAATGGGCCCAAGTACCTGCGTAATCACATTGGCTGGGTGGAATAGGCCGCTCACAGTGGTCAAAACAAGAACAACCAGAGCAGTCAGTTCGGAAAAAAAAAAAAAAGATCTACGTGGCAAACAACGGCGAGGGTTGTTTACATCAGGAAAGGTGTTGCGCATAGTTTTTATATCCTCTATTTGTAGCATGGTGTCCTGTGACATTCTCCCTTTTCCTTTTTATCTCAGGCCCTGCGTTTTTCATTCTTCCTAACACACTCTCACACACTGTGCTCTCTGTCTAGCCAGAGTGATTTTTTTTTCTTTCCCTCCTCCTCCCACAATGCCCTCCTCCATTCAGGAGCAGACAATAGCATGTACACCGTGTTTTTTGTTCACAGGCTTCAAAGCTTCGCCAGACCAAACATATCAATTGTTTTGGGGAGCCTGGGAGAACATCAGACCTTTCTCTCGCTCGCCCTTGTCTGTCTCAGTTTGCATTAGGTGCACTTGGAAAAAGTAGAAGGAAGTACACCGAGCAGGTCTTTACACACACACACACACACACACACACACACACACACACACACACACACACACACACACACACACACACACACACACACACACCTGCATGATCCATGCAGACGGAACGTGTTGCCGTTGGTCATTATGCCATCTTTTCAAAGATATTCAAAGTTGCTTTATCGCACAGGGCATCGGGGAAAAGTGCACACCTCGAGCATCGTGTTCAACGTCGATAACGATGATTCATAAAAATATCCGGATGTGTGACGGATGCAGTCTCGAGCGCCCGTGAGATGGATTGAAGAGCGCGAAAGGAGCTGATTTCTGTGATTTTAGAGGCGGTTTGATTGATTACGGATGAGAAAGGAGGATTAATCAAACTCAGTATGAGTTCTTGAGAAAGCAGAAAACCCCTTTGGCTTACTTATGCACCATCATATGGAGGAAGTTGTATGAAAGTCTTCTCATACAAAGTAATTGGATATTGCTTTTATATATATATTTATATATATATATCGTACTATCGATCCCACTCACACACATATATAAGTGACGCCACCGTACATGGTGTAGTACATGCCATAAAGCACTCGTGACATGTTTAAAATGTCATAAAGCCATTAGTAGCAGGGAAAGATCTAAAAAAAAAAAAAAATTTTTTATTTCATGTGTTTTATTATTAATACTATTATTATTTGTGCAATTTATCGTCAGATAGACATTTTCCTGGTTTTTAATTAAAAATATATTTTTTTGGTAAGAACTTTACAATGTACATCTTAAGAACTTTCTCATTTTAATTACTCGAAGTATAATGAAACATGCCGTTTTAATTACGCTAATTATCCTTATTAAGAGAGCACAGATTCCTGATAATCGTATGCGTTATTAAGGGAGAAAAAGAAAACGACGGCATAAACATTAGTCTCCAATTTACCTCGATTTAGTCTGTAAAATTAGAAAGGGACTCGTAAAAAAATTGCTTTTCAGCTGTAATTTTTGTTTTTTTATATATATATATATATATATATATATTAATTGAACAGTAGAAAATAGTGTAATGTGGGGTAAATAGGTGGTGAATAGTTATACTGATGTCGATTCAGCAGTGTTTTGTTTTGGGATTCGTTGACGAAAATGATTCAACAGTTTTCTTTCCCTCTCGAATTTGGGTTACACGCGGAGCTCTGTGAGAATTTTAGACGCAAATGGACGCATTGTGGTTTTATGCTGCGAAATTGGCCCATCTCCTCTCTTCACTGCCTTGTTCTTGCTGGTGGACAGTTGGTCCTGGTTGGGTGTCTGTGTGTCTCTGTGTGTGTGTGTGTGTGTGTGTGTGTGTGTGTATGTGTGGATTATAGGACCTCACATTGCTCCAGTCCAAACCCTGTGCTCCCAGGCAGCCAACTGACACTATGATTAGTTATGGCCATCCTCTGCTTTTTACACCGCAAACACCGTCCGACAATCACAGGGGTTAAAGCAGAGAAGAGAGAATGAAGGAGAGGGGGAGAAAAAAAAAAGAATGAAGAAGAAAAAGAAATCAGGGAAGGGGATGCAAGCTCTGAATAGCAGCCAGCCAAAAGGAGGGGGAGAGAGAGAGAGAGAGAGCGATAGGGATAGAAAGAGAGAAAAGGCAAAAGAGTACGGTAAGTTCTCCTCCCTGTGGATCCACACCAGAGCTGATGGTTGATAAACAGATTTTTTTTTTCCAGAACCTTCCGTCATGGATCCCATTAGCTTGACAGCTGTCAATTAGGACTGCCTTGGTCTCACGGGCTGCAGTTTATTGCAGGCGGTTGATGCTGTCATTTTCCTCACAGTTTCGCCTTGAGCGTTATCACGAGCACTGAAACAGTCAATAGCTGATGCATCAGCAGTTATTTCTTAAATTGGCTCACAAGGCTGCATCCTACCCTCACCACCCCTCCCTCTCTCTCCCTCCCTCAACACTCTTATACTCTCTCTCTCTCTCTCTCACTCTCTCTCTCTCTCTACTCTACCCCATCCTCTTTTCTCTAAAGATTGTTTTGTGAAGAGATGACGATGAATTGCGACTGCAGCAGGGTTAGTGAGAGTGCAGGGAGGGCAGTGCCATGTGACGCCGGAGTGTCACGCACACACCCCACACACACACACACACACTCTCACACACAAATGCTCTCACACTCGCACAGAAATAAACGTTTCCGTGTTCGAAAATCGGCAATATCATCTGATATTCAGCGATTTTAAAAATCACAAGTAAAAAAGGGCATATTTAGGAATGTCATGCTGCTCAAAATAGAAAGGGCATTTTTCATGCGCTTAGCATATTGACTGTAGGGGGTTTTGCATGCTGTTTTAGGGTTGATGATGCGTCCAACTTTGATTTTGTGTCTGGTTTAGTATGAATCCATTTATCTTGTTAAGAATAAAAAATAGAACCCAAAAACAAGCCCAACACATAATCATTGGACGCTGGATGGGCAGCGATTTAGCTTCGTTTCAGTTTCGTTAACATTTATTTAGAGCAGATTGAAAAATAAATGTAATATTGCTTAAGGAGAACTGAACAAGTTGATCTTGAGTGGGTCAGTTGAAAATTAAAAAATATGTGTCAACAAAAACAAAGGGTATTTCAGTTTGATTTGTTTAAAAAAATATTAATTTGGACATTTGGGATAGTTTGAGGCATTAAAAATGTGTAATGTATATTAATACACACTTGCAAGTCTTCTATTTTTTGTTAAGTACTTTATTATATGAATGATTGAATTGTATTGTATTGTTTGTATCTAATAGTGAATGTAATTCACGATATGATGCATTCTAAATGAAGACACTGGCTTGTTATAACACACGGGCCGTATTTAAATAATATTAATATTACTATTAAATATACACGATGGATATTAAATAGATATCAAAATGCTGCTTTTTCTGTAAGGACAATTTTTTTGTCATGGAAGTGTGTTATTTGTGAAACTGAAGCAGTTTATTTGGAAATGATAAATGTCTGAATGTACCCAAAAAATGGACTCTATATTGTGTATAAATCTCAGGCATTTATGTTTTTGCATGTTGAATGTACAATATTTTAGACATTGAATATTTCGTACAGCCTTCGTAGAGTCTTCCTCATTCTTTGGGAGTTCAGCCGAAGCAGGGCCCGCCTCTCTTGTCGCATGATTCGCCGCTGACCACAGTGGGTGTGGTCTCCTCTTTTGCCGCAAGGAAGTTTAGGAGGAAACAGGAAATGAGAAGGCTTTCTGGGATGTGGGTTTCTCTGGGCCAGAGTTATTTTTACCCCGGCCTGTACAGTAGATTCGGACTGCGAGCTCCGTGCTGCCATTCGATCGGCCTGAACTCTATCCGAGTATATTCCTCTTTTTCGTTCTGCTCTCTTTGCTCTTCCCAGAGTGATACTGTGGCCCTTTGTGAGTGAGTGTGTGTGAGAGAGTGTGTGTGTGTCAGGTCGTGTAGGATTGTGCAGACTCTGGCAGCTATGTAGGGGGATTAAATCTCTGTAAGAGTCCCAGTGTGCTCTGGTGAAATATGGCTGGGTGGAAGTAATCCCTGTCTGTGTTGTTGTCATGTAGAGGAGGGGATGGAAGGGGTCTTTGAGTGAGGAGAGACAGAGAGAGTATTGGAAGGGGGGAATGGGGTAGTTGTTGGGTTACAGCAGGGGACTATGGTCCTGAGTGTCATTTGGGCATAACTCCAGATCTGAGAATTTTCTTTTTTCTTAAAATCTTTTTTTTTACACACACACACGTGCATCTAGTCTATGTTAATACAGCACCGGATTAAGACCAGACGATATAACGATGCCACGATACTGAGATAAAGACTTTTACTAACCTAACAAACAGCAGGGATTAAAATGAAGGGATTGAAAATAAATGTCGTACCAAAATTAAGTCACAAAAAAGTGAATTATTTCATATCGCCATTAGTCTAAATGTAAATTCCAATATGTTTATATTTATTTTTTATAATTTTTTTTATAGATTTTATAAATAAGAAGTGATGTATTGTGTCCAACGTGATGATGTCAAAAAAACGTGATTAGTTTGCGAGGTTATTTATTGCAAAAACTCTTATAATAAGCAAATTAAATAAATGCGTCTTGCTTTCATGTAACATAGTACTAATCTCATCGAGTACCAAAATATGAGCTTTTTGACATATTATGACCCTGTTCCAAGCTCTGCCTTCTGGAAACTGACAGCCATCAGTCTTACATTCTGTGTGTGTGTGTGTGTGTGTGTGTGTGTGTGTGTGTGTGTGTGTGTGTGTGTGCGTGTGTGCAATTGTGTGTGTGTGTGCAAGTGTGTATGAGTGTTACTCTCAGGCTACTTTTTGATGGCAGTGCCGGTGATGAAAGGCAGGGCTTGAGAGGGAGAGGGAGAGAGGGGCCCTGGTAATCAGGGCCAGCCTGGGCCCTGACATCCTTCTCCATCCTGACAGGCCTCTTCCTCCTCTCTCCACACTGTGCAGTTTGAGCGAGCAAGAGCGAAAGAATGAGAGACAGAGAGAGATTAAAAAACGCCTATTTGCCCTTTTTTCCTCCTCCTGATCAGTCTCAGATGCTGGGAATTACCCACCCCCTTCCTTACTGTTGTGTTGTGGTGTGGTGTATGTGTTTTTTTGTTTTTTTTATTTAATGAGTGGAGAGGAAGAAGAGGGGGGGGAGCAGGGGGTGTTGTTAACTCTAGCAGGGGGTCCATGCTTTGTGTCAGCGTGTGTTTGCATTTGTGGTAACCTGTAGGTGTGTGTTAAGAAGAGGGTTTATGGCTAATGATGTATGCTTTCCTGCGTGTGATGTCATGTCAGCGTTTCCTTCCGGGATCTGTTTTCGTGTCCTGCGAATCATTTTACATAGGATCTCGTGCATGTGTGTGTGTGTGTGTGTGTGTGTGTGTGAGTGCGTGTGTAAGCCAGCGGGTGGCTGAGCATTCTCCACGCCTAGGCACAGGCAGGCAGGTGTGAGAAGCCAAGAGTGAAAGATATATAGCGCGCCGAGAGAGAAGGGGGTAGAGAGCGAGGACGAGAGAGGAAGTCTGTTTTATTTTATAACGCGGGCCTGTTGCTAATTAATGTTTCTTGGTAGGATTCTGTCGGAGTTGAGTAATGTTTTTGATCTTTATGCCTGATAACTGCATACCTAATGAGATTTCAAAGCTTCTCGAGATGTGTGTGTGCGCTACTCCCCGCAATTATTGACAGATGCCTTTTCTTCGCCATTGGCTCCGGCACCATAAATCCTCGGGCTGTAATGAGCTTGAGAAGTGCCACCCTGCCAGTGAGCTAATGAAAGGGAGCGCGAGAGGCGGGGGCACGAGGGGGATCACGCTTCCCTGACACATTTTTTTCTTTAAATGCACTCTGCAGATGTCAGGCCCCCACCGCCAGTGTGTTAAAAAAGAAAAGAGAGTGAGAGAGAGACAGAGGAAAAGAAAAAAAAGAGGTGGAAAGAAAAAAGGAGAGTGGATCCTCAGTTAGAGGAGAGAGAGAAGGGATGAGTCGGGAGTTTTGGCTGGCGAAGCGATCGGGTTTCGCTCCCATGTTAAGGTCATTTGTCTGCGTTACATAGTTTTTATTTGAAATAGTAGGCTCGGTGTTGCCAAATTCGACTTGGATTGATACAGCTTCGCTCTCGCTGCCATTTTTTTTTTTTTTGTCTTTCGTCTTTTTCGTCTTTTTTGAGATAATTTTGAAAAAGATATCAACGAAGGATAGAGGGCAGGGGCAGATGGGGGAAAAAAGGAGTGAATGCACAAAGCACAAAAAGCGTTCGAACGTTCTTTGCTCACTTTATGACTTTTATGGTAACTGAGAAAAAAAAACTGAGACTCACAGAGAGGGTGGGAGGAAGAAAGAAAGAATGAAAGAAAGACAGAGAACGAGAGAAGAGAGAGGCGCTCCATGCCAAACAGTCGATTTCCTCTGCTCCTCGGTACGGTCATACATCACGGAGCCGCCCTTCTCTCCTGACAGAATGACGTGTGTCATTTATCAAACCGGCCCTTGCCAGGGAGCCTAGTGTAAGGGGCTGTCTCCCCCTTAGAGAGGAGTCACAGCCTTCATGCCTCTGTAGGGGGGGTGGGGGGGGGGGTAGTTAAGGGAGGGCGGGATCCAGTAGTTCCAGTAATAATGCCACTCAGGCCTCCCACTTTCCCCTTAACCCCTATGTGTGACAGGGAAAAATATTCCAGCCAGAATAAATTGTGTGTGTGTGTGTGTGTGTGTGTGTGTGTGTGTGTGTGTGTGTGAAAGTAAGATGGGAAAAGAGCTCGAGAACTCGATGTTGATTTGTATATGAAAATAAATGTGTTTTTGCACTTGTTAAAGCAAGCTGTCAGAAGTTAATACGTGTCAAAGTCCATTTTTATTCGATGAGATTTTCTCAAAGAGAAAAAAATGATCCAAAAGTGAAGAGCGAAAGTAAATCATGTTCACAATCTTGTTACTTGGAAATAGCAAGGTGAGTCAATGCCTGGTGCCAACTCCAGTGTGTGTGTAGTGTGTATTTGCAGTGTGTATGAGAATTGTGTATGAGCAGCGTATGTGTAGTATGAATGTGGAATGTAGTGTGTATATGTAGTGTGTATGTGTAGTATGAATGTGGAATGTGTAGTGTGTATATGTAGTGTGTATGGGCAGTGTGTATGTGTAGTATGAATGTGAAATGTGTAGTGTGTATATGTAGTGTGTATGGGCAGTGTGTATTTGGAATGCGTAGTGTGTATATGTAGTGTGTATGGGCGGTGTGTCTGTGTAGTATGAATGTGGAATGTAGTGTGTATGGACAGTGTGTATGTGAAGTATGCATGTGTAATATGTAGTGTATATATTTAGTGTGTATGTGTAATATGCATGTGTAATGTGTAGTGTGTATATGTAGTGTGTATGGGCAGTGTGTATGTGTAGTATGCATGTGTAGTGTGTATGGGCAGTGTGTATGTGTAGTATGAATGTGGAGTGTGTAGTGTGTATATAGTGTGTATGGGCAGTGTGTATTTGGAATGCGTAGTGTGTATATGTAGTGTGTCTGTGTAGTATGAATGTGGAATGTGTAGTGTGTATGGCCAGTGTGTATGTGAAGTATGCATGTGTAATATGTAGTGTATATATTTAGTGTGTATGTGTAATATGCATGTGTAATGTGTAGTGTATATGTAGTGTGTATGGGCAGTGTGTATGTGTAGTATGCATGTAGTGTGTATGGGCGTGGGTATGTGTAGTATTCATGTGTAATTTGTAGTGTGTATGTATAGTATGCATGTGTAATGTGTATTTTGTATATGTAGTGTGTATGGGCAGTATGTATGTGTAGTATGCATGTGTACGTATTAATGTAGTGTGTTTGTGCAGAGTATATGTAAAGTATTCATGTATAATGCGTAGTGTGTATATGTAGTGTGTATGGGCAGTATGCATGTGTAACATTCTGTATGTGTAGTATGTATTTGTAGTGTGTATGTGTAGTATGCACGTATAATGTGTAGTGTGTATGTAATATGCAAGTGTAATGTATATGCATATTTGGAATGTGTAGTGTGAATGTGTATGTGCATTGTGTATTTGTAGTATGCACGTGTAGTGAAGATGTGAAATGTTTTTACATATAGTATGCATGTGTAGTGGGTATAAGTAGTACGTATGGGTAATATGTTTGTGTAATGTGTATGCATGTATGTGCTGTGTCTATGTGCAGTATGCATGTATAGTGTGTATGTGTAGTATGTATGTTGAATGTGTATATTTGTAGTGTGTATGTTTAATATGAATGTGGTATGTGTAGTGTGTGTATGTTCAGTGTATGTGCTGTCTGTATGTGCAGTATACATGTATAGTGTGTATGAGTAGTATGTATGTGAAATGTGTATTGTGTGTGACTTGGTGGAAATTATTTGTCCCCACAAGGGACAAGAAGATTCAGCATTGTGTGTTGTATTTTGACTTTGCTGGTCCCCATGACAGAGATTCCTCTATATTTATTTTTGAAACTAGACGAGCCTTTTGGTTCCAGATGTTTGGGTCCAAATCAGATTTAGATACAGGTATAACATTCGTAATTATGTCAAGGTCCTCACAAGGAGAGAAACACAAACACCTGTGTGTGTGTGTGTGTGTGGGTGTATCCGTGTGTATATTCTTGTATCTCGCATGTGTTTGTGCAGTGTGTTCGCCCTAACGAGACGACACGTATCAGTCAAAACCCGACACCCTGTGCCCTCCTTCTCTTCCTTTACTCCCTGCGCTGCTCTCTCTCCCTCTCGTTGCCTCCTGCCGTCTCTCAAGGGGCCTACACAAGTGAATCGGTGCTCTCTTGCTTTCCCATGATTCAAAGGAGCATTACCGAAGATGGATGCTCCTTAAAAAAAAAGAGATGGATGATGGATACAGGCCTGGCCACGTCATTCATCATTTTGAATATTATTTAGACTGGCCGTGTAAAGCTGTAACCTGAGCTGTGTGTGTGAAGGGCTGGGCGGCGGGATGAATGTGTGTGCGAGCGTGTGTCTGTGTGTGTGTGTGTGTGTGTGTGTGTGTGTGTGTGTGTGTGTGTGTGTGTTTGGGGGTCTTTGCTAGGCCAGGACGCGGGCTTCCTCTGATGGATGGGGACAGCTCTCGTCTTGTTTGTTACTAGATACCAGAGGAGCCACAATCACTCGCTTACTCCCTCGTTCCCTCTCTCGAGAAAGAAAAGAAAAAAAGTCCGCCTTTGCCTGAAAAGGTCTAAAATAAAAGTAGAAAAGAGGGCGGGAGGAAAGGGTCGGGGGGGACAGACCGCAAAACGTGTTTGTTTATCATAGCCACAGTTCCATAACCTTGGCAACCTAGCATTTTTGTTGGATTTTTTTTTCTTTCCGTCCCCTAAGTTGCGTCGGTGACACGTTTTTTCATCGAGGTCGTTCGTTTTTTCGGACGGCCCCTCAGGACGGAGTGACCACTGTCGTCATGGCTGCGGAAGGAACGAGAACAGCTGGGCTTCATTAGGAGGAAATGAAGTCGACCTTTAGAAAAAAACGCGCACACACACACACACACACACACATTTGTGACACGCTTGATGCTATAACGACACGTGAACCTGAGAGGCGAGAGCGCTGCTGCTTAAACCTACCTCACATATAATTGAATATACCATAAGACACACTTTCACAGCCACACACACAAACAAACACGGTACCTAGGTGTGTATGTCTTAGGTTTGTCCTGCGTCTGTGTGCTGCATTCATCGTTTTTATGTTTTGTTTTTTTTCGCCGCACCAGTCGACCGCTTAGCACTGATGCATTCCTGCATTGTTAGGCCGAGGAGATGTATGAGGTATTATGGACCTGATTGTATTGCATAGCGTCTGATTAATTGTTTTGCTTCGAGTCATGCATTGCAAGCTCATTGTGGGATAATGTGGGTGTTCTTGGATCCATTGTTGTGCTCGTTTCCCAGCGTTTTAAACATTCCCAGCTTATGACAAATGCTTCCCTATGACACACTCCATTCGAAATGGCTTTAAAGAGATACACTAGTTTTTTTGTTTTGCTTTTTTTAATGAGAAATGACCACAAACAAGAATTCAGATGTGGTTTTTCTCTGTATTGAGGAGAGCAGAAACACACACACACACACACAAACCTGTTGACTGGAAATTCATTTGTAAGAAAAGCCTAAAGGCAGCCGCTGAGAACATTTTCACGAATTCTTTCATCCAATCGCTAAATTCAAATCGTCTTCTTGTTCACTTGTTCCCTAGGAAGAGTTTAGGTTTTATCTGCATACCCATGGCCTTATCTCTTATCAATAGCAGAACATTTTAAGCTTGAACTTGTGTTTTTTTAACGTTATTTTTTTTTTTTACCCTGACAAGAAAGTTCCTGCTATCTGACATTAGGACCAAACCATATTTTATTGTTTATGTATTGACCAAGTCGACCAAACCTTTTATTCTTTTATCCGGGTCTGTTTTCTGTGAGGGGGGGAACCTTTACATTTGCATTTACAGCATTTGGCAAACACTCCTCCAGATTAACTTGCATTTATCTCAATCATATAACTGAGCAGCTCTGGGGTTAAGGGTTTTGCTCAGGGGCTCATGAGTGCCAGTTTGGTGTGTCTGTGATTTGAACTCTCAACCTTTGGCTCCAAAGTCTTATACCACTAATAACCACCAATCTACCACCTCCCCACGAGCTGAAAGTCTTGTGTATCCACTTCAGCACTCACTTCTGTAGAACCCGAAGGCGGCTAGTCTACCACTGCTAATCCAGATGTTTCCCACAGCACTCTTTTAACCTTAAAGGGATGCGCCAGCATTGGCTGACTTTGTCTTACTCGTGTGCAACACACTTTTAGAGCAATTAAACACAAGCGAGATAAAGTTTCAGGTCAGAAAATGGCTAAAAGTCTTTAAGATTTAGGGCTAAAAGAGCTTTGTGAATTAAAATTAGCAGGATTAGCGCTAGTAGACTAGCCGGGTTCGGGTTCCACAGGAGTGCGTGCTGGTGCGGTGTCCGAGAAATGGCTCGAATCTCACCTTTATGAAACTAAAGAAGAGAGAGTGTGTGTGAGGGAGAGGGATAGAGAAAAAGAAAGGGAGGGAACTGATGTTAGGAGGAGAGGAAGAGCAGGACATAGTGAAAAGGTTGTTTTGTTTTTGCATGCTCTTTCTCGCCTTTCCTTATCCCCCTGTCCCTGCCTTGTTCTCTCGCTCTCTCTTTCTCTCTATTTTTCTCTCTCTCTCTCCCTACTCTCTCTCAGTTTTATAGCAGGAGACATGATTTATTGTGGCCATCCATCTTTGGGTCTCATCCATCACCTTCTGGTTGCTAGGCAATCATGGCAGCAGCTGTTTGCTTTGACTCAGACAGAGGCGCTGTCAATCAAGGCAGGCAGGTGAAAAGCATTAGAAACACGCTATTGTCAGACGGAATAATTAATCAAAGGCAAGGAAAGATAATTAAAAAGATATGACCCTTGCTAGCTCTTGCTCTGAGTTCGCCGGGCGCAGGGAGGGAAGGGAGAAGGAAGAAAAAAAACGGTACGGAGGAAAGGAAGGAAGGAAGCGGAAGAAGGGGAAGGCACTGGCGTGTGGCGTGTCTTCTCGCATTCTCTCTCTCTCTCTCTCTCTCTCTCTCTTTCTCGCTCTCTGTCTCAGTTCCTTCTTCTTTGCGACACGTTGAGAGAGTGGAGGCAGGGAAGATAAAGCTCACTCACTCCGTCACTGGCCCAGGTTGTAATTAATTAAAAAGAGATCGGGGGAGAAAGCAAGAGAGGAGAGAAAAATAATAAAAGGGCTGGCTGAGCAGAGAGAGAGAAGGAACGAGAGAGGGAGAAAGAGAGAGCGAGAGAGAGAGAGAGAGAGAGAGAGGAGCACATGAAAGGATAGAGTGCCTCTCTCTGATATGAGCAAATGCTACAAACGCGATCTTTAAAGTGTTCCTCTTCAAAACCCATGTCGCTCGCACACTTGCATCTGTGTGTGTGTGTGTGTGTGTGTGTGTGTGAGATGGTGTGTGCTCTCCAACTTCCATGCACAGCCTCGGGCTTACATGTCGGTGTGCCTTCTTTAAGTAGAGCTCAAGATGTCTCTTTTGAAACGCACACACACAGACACACACTCAGATGTTATTCAGAGAGCACTAATGCTATTTCAGTGTTTATATACAGACTATGGCTGTGTCTCAAATCACCTGCTTAGGTACTAAATAAATCTTAAATATAGTGCAGTAAAAATCCTGTCCCATCATGCACCACTCGCAGCAGTTAACTATCAAGTGCGGAGGAATTCGGACGCGTTGCCGATTTGGGTTTGAGAGTTTATTTATAATTGAACTGAACATAAAATGAAGTACAGAAAATGGGGATGATTGATTCGGCTGGTCAACATCAACATTGTTCAGTTCCTCACTGTTGCAAAAGACTGTATTAGTTCTAATGTATTATGTCGTTGGTTTGGAACACAGCCATGGGAAACTCAAAAAGCTAATTTTTTCCTGGTAAAAAGGGTGAAAAAAAAAAAACTATAGATTTATAATCATTAGTTAGTTTTATTATTTTCACGTGTACGTTACAGCACAGTGAAATTCGTTCTTCACATATCCCAGCAGTGCTAGCAAGTGTTAGCAGTGTTCTCTTTTAATGCTTTCCATCACTTACAGAAATTTCTTTCTTGAATTTATTAGAGAAATTCTACGGACAATTCATAATGGATTATTGAATCCGAAACTGCTACAGAAATTCTGAACATCAGCTGATATCAATTTCCACTTTTTTGTTCAAATGATAAAACCACAGCCTTTACACATAAATAATGTACATTGCTCAAATATTAATGAATAAACATAACAAAAAAACAAACAAAAAAACTCTTTATATGTAACTCTTCAGAGTTTTTTTTTTTCTACAAATCAAGAACCAGAAACGTTTTCAATTTTTTATTGAACGCCTTTGGGATGAATTGGAACACTGCATGCACCCTAGGCCTCCTCACCTCACCTACATCTTACCCGATTTTATTACTTGTGGCTAAATGAGCACAAATCTCCATAAACACACACACAAATCTAGTAAAACATCTTCCCAGAAGGGTGGAGGTTTTTATAACAGCCAATATCTTATCAATATCAGGAATCTTATGTTCAGGTTTTCACATAGTGTCTGTGTGTATATATATATATATATATATATATATATATATATATATATATATATATATATAAATTCATACACACACACACTACATAGATTTACATACTTGAACGTTTCAGTTTTAAATACTAATTGTAAACTGTTTAGGAAGTAAATGGACTATTTGTGCAGCTTAATTTCTTTCTTTGCATTTCTATGTCTCCAAATTTTCCTACGTACGGATCAATTGCATTTAAAGCAGGAGGCGTTTCGACACGCTATGCCGCACCTCCTGGACCTGGAGATCAAGTCATATTCAATTACAAGTGTTTCCTTCCCTGATCTGTATCACATACGCATCAAGTATAATTTAAACCAAAAGTGCGCAAAAGTTAACACAAAACATACACAAAGCCTCGGGATAGCTATGAATCTATTTACGTTTTTTTTTAAAGTTTGGAATCGGTGGATTTTGCGAGTAACTTTAAAGCAATGAAAAGAAAACAGAAAGTGGGAGTGAGAGCATTCAATGGTTCGACATTAGCGCAGATAAATTAGACATTTCAATCTGACACCTGTGACAGCGGTAGGAAACTTTTTTTTTACTTATTTATTTATTTATGTTGGTTTTTTTTTTTGGTTTTTTTATCAGTTGTCAAATTGTTCTAGAAAAATTGCCCTTCGCAAAATCAAATGGCAATTTCTGCATTCGCATTTTGGTTCTTTGATATTCAAATTAAATTGGAATGGGGACATTTGTTTTGACAGTCTAAATGTGTGTGTGTGTGTGTGTGTGTGTGTGTGTGTGTGTGCCAGAATGACAACAGTCTCTTTTCTACTTCCTCAGAGTCTCTCAGGTAATATGAGGTCATGTTGCCTCTAGCAGCAGGTCTCCCATGGGTCTTTTTTCCCCCTCTCTGTCCTTCTCTGTTCCTCTGCCTGCCTTCCTCTTTAATTCCCTCTCTCTCACTCTCTCTCACACATACATCATGTTTTCTCAGGACTACCTTAAAAGACGTCGACCTGGATCACACATTTCTGTTAGGACTTTAGTACATCTTGTCTCCAAACACGTGTGCTGTCTTTGTTTTGACTGCAGACGGGATCAGAGTGTGTGTCAGGTGCCCTTCTCTTCTTGTACCGGTCAAAGAGCAAGAAGTGTTTGTTAAATCTTTATCTAATAGACAAGTGCACGCTGATCCACACACAGGTGCAGAATTAAGCGGCCAGTCAAAACAGTGCGTGACAATCTTTTAAATCATTGACATAAAAAAAGCAGCTATTCTTAAAAAATCACGTCCCCTGTGTCTCCACCCTGAGAGACATTTCTATATATCTATATAGCATGATCATATTTTATGATGGGTTTGATGCTAATTTGTTGATCAGTGCTGTTTTTCTAGGACTCCCGGGAGACGTTAGCTCTCAAACATACTGTAAGTGATGAGGTCAGGAGTTGCTGTTAGATTTTGCAAACAATCATCATTCTCTCTTATAATTTTATAAAAAAAAAAAATGTAAGTCGTGCTTGATATCATAATGTGAAATCCATGTGGTAGCGCACAGGACATCAGACTCGAAGTCCCAGAATGCTGTGCAGCTATACACTGTGACAGCAGTGATTCGGCTCCGCTAAATAGCGATCTAGGAGATGACTAGCGTGATGGTGTGAAAAGTTTTGTCGCTTTGTCTGATTGAGAAATTAGCTCATTCTGTGGGCTCTGTGCGGTCAAAGATCATTGTGGGTAATGTAGGAAACCATTAACGAAACTTAAAACACACCAAGCTGTCGATGAAAGTGTCAACTAAAAATGTAGGACTGCGTGTATTGTCATTACTTGGGTTTTTCCTTTCTTTTTTTTTATTTCAGAGGTGGCAAAAGTACACACATGCTTCACTTAAGTAGAAGTAGAGATACTTATGTTTTAAAAGACTTTGGTAAAAGTACTGACTACACTTTTTTACTCAAGTTAAAGTAGTTTGGGCTCTGACTTTAGTAAAAAAGTAGTTATTACTACTAACATTTTTAGTGTCATGCTGGTAACTGGACCTCACATCATATTAATATATTAATACAAAAGTATTTTAATTTGTGTTACCTAATGAATAGTGTGGATGATGTTGATCAGGTGATCAGGAATGTGTCTGTTCTGAGTCATGTTTACATTGCTGACTCCCTCTGTCTCCTCCACGTCAGCCAGACTTCTGCTCGCCTTCTGCCTTCCTTGTTAGCATTGTAGGCTAGCCTATGTTTGTGGTACGTGATAGCCAAGAAATGATACACCAGTGGTGGATTAAGAAAAGCCGTGCAAAGACAAGAAATAGGTTGATGGGCTGAAACCGGTGTGAATTGAGACGAGAAATATTGATCATGTAACCGAATAGATTAAAACTAAAGTAACGAGCCTGTTCTGAAAATGAAAGAAGGGAAATGTACAGATATCTGTGTAAAAAAATGTAGAGTGAAAGTAAAAAGTTGCTTGTGAAATAAATAGTACTGATACCAGAAAAATCTACATTAACTAAGTATTTGTACTTCATTACCTCCCACCTTTTTTGAAAATGTGAATAATTATGTTTAAAAACTTGTGCAAAATATTTAAAATCAGATCAGATTTTTGGACTTTGAGCTATTTGAGTTTGTAAAAGTCTTGAATAACCAGGATGTAAAATAACCGATTACCCATTAGCAAATAAGCGATCAGTGGCTTCATCTAATATTCTGGATTCACTCAAATGGAGTGAAGTTCATATGTGTAAAAGACTGAAAGGAATTGAGAGTCCATCACGTCTTCTTCTTACAGTGTATAAAATCTTCAGACTCTCATTGCAGAACAAACTCCTCCCCACCTCGCCACACCTTAGCCCCGCCCCTCACCATGTTCTACTGCAATTATCTCTAAACTTGTTTCTTTAGTTTGTATTGTATTGCTTGTTTGCGCAAATAGCTTCAGATTGGACGTCTTCCAAAAAAAAGTTATTTTACTTCCAAAATAGATTTGAATGTTTAAAAATATCATGCGCTTTTAGGGCATTGACCATATATGATATTGTAAAATAAAATAAAGACATTTCTTTTTATTTTTTTTGCATTTTTAGGCAAAAAAAATTCTGCTTTCAAAATTAACTCAAAAAAGCAAAAATGCATCATAAGGTGAATAACAAAATAAATGAACTGTCCACATTATACTGGTCTAAAAGCTGCTCTGATATACCGCATTAGAGTCTAATAGTTATACAGAGTTCAATTATATAGAACTCAATTATGGAACTTTAAATTCTGACAGGTTACGCTATGACTTTAATGTAGTGAAAATGAGTTATGTTTTATTTTACTTTATTCAAAAAAAAAAAACATTTTGCACTTGTACTTGGTTTTGGTTATAGAACGTACAGTTTGTCTTTTTTTCCAAGTATTTGGAGAACATTTCTAAAACATTCCCTCAACAATGTTTTGAATATTTTTTTAACTATAGCAATGTTAAGACAAATGTTGCCTTTGTTTTTGTCTAAATGGGAACACGGTGTGAGAAACACCATGAACCAAACCATTACTTTATGTTCTCAGGACTTCGCCGAAACACCAACCTAACACATTAAACATAAAAAAAAAAAGATCATCCATGAACTGTAATAGTTTGCAGACAAGAGGGCCGTCTCTGGCATCTAAATGCTTCATTGTTTATATCTGTGACAGGTGTAGAACTGGCTGTTAAGTATTTTGGCACATTTTCTATTAAGTAATGAGTGTAAAGTGCACATTATGGGTTTAAATGGCTTAAGTGCTTAATCTCTGGTTCAGCCAACGTGCCGAACATGGATTTAATTGATCCATTGGCTCTTTTTTTTCACCAGCTTAAAAATCTTAGCCTTTTTTTTCTTTCTCACTGGTAAAAACATGCAGCAGGCAGACATTGTATCATATATGTCTCTGGTATGGGCGGCAAACTTATTAGATAGTGTATTTGTTTTGCTCGATAGATACAAGCTGTTTTGATGAACAATTAGCCATTAGCTAATGCTAAAAAATAGTGTAGTATTCCTAGCATAAAGTTGCACAGTTTGAGATGTGGCATTGACATCTAAAGCCATTACACTGGACCATGAGACACTAGACCATGAGACACTTTAATACCTCCTGTCACTTCTGCTACACAACCATACACTCCATCTCAAGTGGTCTACAGAACCTATTTAGGACCTCTGGAGTTTAGCGTGCTTTATCACCTTGGGCTCCATGGCAGATTTTAGTCCTTGAGCTGTAGTTTAAGACCTTTTACATTCATGGCACAGGTGCTTTTTTATGGACAAGGAACCGCTAAGGAGGAACTTAGCATGTCACCTAGCTTCCAAAACTGTTAGGCGCTAGTTCCTAAACCGAAATGTAGCTTCCTAACAGACACAAGAGCAATAAACTGACTCAAAATATTGCTGCAGTGTAGTTTGTACCCACGAAAAGTTTTATTCGTGTACGCTCAGTTCGAAGTGCTGTGCTAATCGTAAACATCAGAGAAACACAACTCTATTTTCACTAGCATAGTTTGCTCCTGTGGTTCTGCTTTTCTAAAAACACAAGAGATAATTCCAAAATATACCCGATTAAATCTTTTAAACGCTTTTCTGTGCTTTAGAAAATTTTCTGTTACGTCTACTTCAGTTATTTCATGGCTTCTTTAAATCGAAAGGGTTCTTTCGCTCGCCGCCTACTTTATCTGTCGGCACACTTTAATGACACGCTCATCCTCACTTCCTGATGCGTTGGGGAGAGGATGTCACTCCTGACAAGGGCCTCACTGTTTATGAATTCCTCAGGCCTGATCCAGCCACAGAATTCTCTGGAAAAAAAAGAGGAACGAGACAAGTGTGTATGGCAGGGTGTGTCTCCGTCTGTACCATCCTAGCATTTAAAGCGCATTCAATATGTCTTGTGCATGTCTGAGTGTTTCCTATGAGTGTATTTTCGTGTGTGTGGGTAGTATGTAGGAGGCAATAAATCACTCGGATCAATTGAGGGTTGTGTTATGGAATTCCTGGCTGTGCTGTTAGGCCTCGGAGTGTACAGCTGTCTCTGAATGTCCACTAGTGTTCGAGCACACATTATCCCTTGCAGTTAATGCTCTCTCTCTCTCTCTCTCTCTCTCTCTCTCTCTCTCTCTCTCCGATGTCAAAACCAAATTTTCTGTCCATGCAGGTGTAAGCGGAAGGACTTGGCCGATAATACTCCGTCACTTCCTATACGCATACGGAATAATGCCACGATAATCACTTATTTTGATCACAGTTTTTTATTGTATTACATTTAAGCTACTATTAATTAAATCAGTTTAGGGGCTGTAATGAGCCATTCAATGGATGACTACAAATTTCTAATTATTTATTTTTATTTTTTTTTGTGAGGAAAAAAATCTTTTTTTTTTTCATATTGTGGACGTATTCTTGTTAATTTCATATAAAAGAAAAAAGCCAAAAATTTACCTTTTTTTTCTTTTTTTTTTCTTGCAGCATTTTCTAACAACACTAATAATAATAATAATAATAATAATAATAATTATGGTTTTATTTTGCATAGGAAATGCTTTTTTAATGGCTCAGGAGGCAGTTAAAAAGTGTAAATAAAAAAATAAAAAAATAATTAAATAAATAAACAAGTAAATAAATAAATAAATAAATAGGCACAGCAACCAATACTTAAAAATCATTCTGCAAATATGACTATTTATTTATTTATTTATTTATTTTATTTGGTGTTGTAGTTACCGTGGCATCACTTTAAGTAAATCATTTTGATAAATCGTCCATATAAATTCGTATTCGAATATGGGTATTGTGAAATAATGCAATTCTCTGTTTGTCTAAAAACAACCAGCCTTAAACATTCTCTTGTTTACTTATTGCATCCACATCAAGTGGTGCTGGAGGAGGAGATGAGAAAGAGTGAGAGCGACAGATTCACCATCCTGTGAGTGTGTGTGTGTGTGTGTGTGTGTGTGTGTGTGTGTGTGTGTGTAAGGTTGGAGGGACTGCGGCTGCTTTCTTCGCTTATCTCTCTATCGTGACACAGGGAACTGCGCTACATTAATACCTGCGATAGAGACTGTCTGCCTCGCACCTCTCTACAATGCAGATAAGCTTCAGCAGTGCCGGATTATCAACACAGGCTCACACTCGCTCTGTATCTCTCTCACACACTTACATTTGCGCTTTATTTATTGTTTAGAGGCACTGGGTAAAAAAAAAAAAAAAAAAAACAAGAAGGAGGGAAAAAAGGGAAGGGAGTAGCGTGAAAAAAAAAATACGAGTACGGGATTAAACAAATGTTGGATTATTACAGCCTGAGGATGAGAGAATTTCCAATGAGAAATTTTTTTATTTGAATAGCATGATCTTTATTTTACTCCTGATTTTTTAGTTTATTTAAAATAAGTTGACGTGTTCAGGAATTCGTTGGAATGCTTGTTTCTGCTTTCTCCCCTATCGTTAGTCAGGTATGTTTGAAACAAGATAAAGCAAAGCATGATGTGTCTCAGTCGTGTTCTCAGGCTCCGTCTTTGTAGTGTGAAATGCGTGTAGTGTGTATGTGTGTATTTGATTACTATTGTGTGTGTGTGTGTGTGTGTGTGTGTGTGTGTGTGTGTGTGTGTGTGTGTGTGTGTGTGAGTTATTTGAGGAGTCGGGCTCTACTTCAGTTTTCACAGCCCCCTGTGGAGCTCTATCCTGCTCACACAATACTAGGTGGTAACACTTCCTCATCCTTACTGCATCACTGATTTGTGTGTGTATGCACGATGGGAGTATCAACACACCGATACACACACAGGCAAGTGTACAAACATGGAAAAGCACACACACATACACACACACACACTTTAATTGGGTTGCGAGAGGTTAATGGTCTTTCTAAGCCTAGGCCCTTAGGGTGTGTGCAAATGGCAGTTTAAAAAGCTTGTACATCTAAACATGAGCTTTTAGTTCTGAAGGGCTTTGATGCAGCCTTGCACACACACACACACACACACACACACACACACACACACACACACACACACACACACACATATACATGCACACTAGTTCCTCCACCCCATACACTCATGCAAGGCGTTTTAATGCCCAGTGCCTCAGGGATCACTCTTGGGCCCGCTCCACTTTCGTTCATGCCGGCCTTGCGTGTTAATGAGATAATTAAACGTGGCGTCCCTCTTCCTGTTATATTTCAACATCCCCCGCCCTCGGACAGCAGGATCAGGCCAGGCCTTTGAAATGGATACGCTATCAGTTCCCAGCCGAGGCCCATGGCCTAACCGGCCCCCAGTGTTCCGGGACAGGAGACCCTGCGCTGATGAGCTCTGAGCCCTAGCAATCCATCATTCAGCGAGATTTGTACAAATCCGAACGTGAAATAAAATATCAAAGACTTCAAATAGGCATGTTTTTTTTTTTTTTTTTACGGTCTTGTACCATTTTTTTTGTTGTTTTTTTCCTCGAATTTCATGGCACGAGTTTAATCATCAAAAACGAACGCCGACGCCTGGTCGTGTTACTTCTTTGGAATGCTCAATCATACTTGAAATAAGCCTATCCGTACAGGTCTGAAATGAAATGCCGGTGATGACTAGGTGCTAGAATGATGTTGCATTAATTAGTTCATTTTCCAGATCAGCGGACATGTGCGGAGAATGCCTTTTTCAACCTCTAGGTGATTCGCAGGGGAGAATAAAATAATACAATTAAATAATAAATAAATAAATAAATCCTTGTATAGCAGACTAGAGTGGATGTACAGTCTGGGGTGGAGCCGAAAATCTTGAGGATTTTTTCTGAAATCTAAATGGCATGGATAGCAATTATATAATAATAATTATAATAATAATAATAATAATAGGTAGTAGTATTTAATGTATTTCCTAAACTTTAATTTGGAAGCTGTTCTACTAAAATGCACTATTTACGCTTGACATATTACGTTCCCAGAAATGCAAGTTTTATATGTGTGTGTGTGTGTGTGTGTGCGTGTGTGTGTGTGTGTGTGTTTTCTGGAATGGTAGTGTCTTAATTACGCATCCTGTTTACATCCTACTGCGTTTCGTTTCGGCACGTAGCACACTTGAATTCAGCCTGTTCTCTCTCTCTCTCTCTCTCTCTCTCTCTCTCTCTGTCTGTCTCTCTCTCTCTCTCTCTCTCTCTCTCTCTCTCTCTCTCTCTCTCTCTCTCTCTCTCTCTCTCTCTCTCTCTCTCTCTCTCTCTCTTTGCTGTTCCCTCCTCCAGCCTCTACCCCTCAACCCTCAGTCTGCCCCCTCTGTAGTTATGGCACTTACAGGGTCAACTCATGTACCATAACCCCCCCTTTTTACACAGACTGTCCTAACCACAACCCTAACCCTAACGTTCATACTCTCTGTAGGATAATTCACGCAGCCATAAATAACCGTACATGCCAACTTTTACATCTCCATCAAGCTGGCATGCCAGAGCTGCTTCGCATTTTTACTGTCATGCATTACAAGAGTTACAAGAGCCATTCTCTGTGTAATGGTGGAACCCGGACATGTCTGATCTAGGAGAGAGGGAGAGAGAGAGAAAGAGAGAGAGAGAGTGCAAGCGCTTGTGATTACACTGGGAAAATGGTCCACTCTTTTTGCATTCCTTTTTCCTTTTAATCTTCTCCTCATCTTCCACCTCTTGAACTTTCGCCTTGTTATGGTCGTGTCTACATTCATAGCATTCGTTCCTTATTTTGAGAAGTTTGCACACACACACACACTGTTTTTCGGCACCTGTTAAGGATGCACTTATAATGTTACAGTGCTCTGTGTGTGTTTATGTGTGTGTGTGTGTGTGTGTGTGTGTGTGTGTGTGTGTGTGTGTGTGTGTGTGGGATCAGTGTGTTTGAGGGCGGTGCCGCTATCCACGAAGGCCTCTGATTGCTGTTTTTTGTATCGCATCGTTAGCTGAGAAGGTTCTCGTGTTTACCAGTGCAGGCAAAACACTGTGGACATTAATGTGTCCTGCCATGGTTTATGAGCCATTCAGCATACACACACACACACACACACACACACACACACAATAAACTCAGGAAGGGATCACAAGCACACACGCCCTAACCCACTCACCCTCTTTGGGCTTTTTTTTTAAATAAATATCTCTCTCTTCGTCTCTGTAGAATTAGCGGCGGCCATGTTTGATTTGATTCAGTGGATTAAAGGCTCATTAGGTTTCTCTGCAAGTCAACGTGTCCTTAATGCAACCTACACACACCATTTTATTTCTTTATAAGTAAAAAAAAGCGATACCGTAGAGGAAAAACGCAGCCAATTCCCTGTACCTGTGTCGCAGGCCCTTAGTATTCGTTAATGTAAAGTGATTGAGCAGAGATGATAACGGGTGCAGGGAAGATGACATGCACTCGAAATGGAGGAATTAGAGATATAACAGCATCAGTCCGCGATGCCGCAGAGAACCTCTTCACTCTGCAGTGGGTGACATTTTCATACGATCTGACTCGCACTCTGCTCTAGAGCTCTCTCTCTCTTTCTTTCTTTTTTTTCTATTTTCCTCACTGCTTTCTCTCTCTTCTCTCTCTTTTCCTTATGTGTTTCCATTATAGATTTGGAAGACTTCCCAGTGTACCATATGCATTATCTAAAGGTGGTTTGTTTAAAATTAGTTTAAAAATAAATGTACAGAAGTGATTTATTCAGTTCAGCGTTAAACATTAAAAAAGTGTTAAAGGAGGAAAGAAATAATAAAAATGAATTAAATAACATGTTCGTAGCCAATCAGGCACTTCTACAGTTTTGCTATGATATTTGCGATCGATCTAAAAGAAAAATATTCAATAATAATCAAATAATTATAAGTGACACACTGAAAAACACTGGACAGTCCTTGTTGCCGTTATTAACCATCTTTTCACAACGACAGACTATAGTTATATTGTTGCTTGTTAGGAATTCGGAGGTAAATTAGCATATTCGAAGCAAGTACTAATGTGATCATGTCCTCCAATAAAACCCAGGCGACCTCCTGAAGCGAATATCTGGCCACCTGTCTCCTGGACCCTTAATGTGCACCATTATAATCAGAACGGCATAACTGACCCCAGACCTGTATCCAAGGGCACTGTGTGTGTGTGTGTGTGTGTGTGTGTATGTGCATGTGCATGTCCATGTCTCTTTACTGTCTCCATCAGGTTGCTTATTTCTCAGGGCAGGGGGGTTGAATAGGAAGGAGGGGAGGGTTGTTCGGCTTCACATCAGTTTTTATTAGCTTAATAAATCACCTTTGTTGTCAATCAAGGCACGGAGAATAATTGGATATGGTTGAAGCCTTGCGTGATGGATTATAAATCATTCCAGATTAAATTAAAAGATAATGCACAAACTTAATGGTTTGTGTTTTGCAGTCTAAATTGCCTCGGAGCACTGCTGCTTTGCCGCTTTATTGCACGCCGTTTTTCTCCCCTCTAAAACCCAATGCGTTTTTTAGCCTTTTATTGCCCCGGCACAGCCGGTTTCGACTCCGAGGCTGCAACAGCTTCGGCTACGTATCATATCGTTTTCTTCATTTCCTGCGTCGTGTGTGTTTGGGCGGCCGTTCGGGAGCGTAAGTGCAGGCTTTTGTTTGTGCGCATAATCGTATTTAGATTATGTGTCTGGTTTGATGTCCAGCCTGTAGCTCAGAAACGGCCCGATTGAACGAAGCAGAAGCAATATCATAGGCAATCAGGCCCTCTCGGATAGTCCATTCCGAGCTCGGCCCTGTCTGGCAGCCGTATCAAAATAAAGCAACTCTCTTTCTGTTTGCCAGCTCAAACGTGCCCAGATTAACCCTGACATCCTCAACAAGCCCGCCTCGCCTCTCAGGAAGAGGGAAAAAAAAAGAGAGCTAGAGGAGAAAGGAGAGAGAGAGACGAGCCAATCACTAGAAGAGGGAGAGCAAGATCGAGAGCGAGGCTATATCTTGTGCATTAGTGGCGCCCGCCACCACGTCCGATCGTGCCACGCCATTATCATAATCGTCCGGCGGACATGACGGGACGCTGAAGCGATGATGTCGTTTTATTTGCGGGCACCGACCCTCTTTTCGGCCCCGCAGCGACCCACGGTGCCCCCACCTCAGCCGGGCCTGCGCCGAGCGAGTCGTGTAGGTCAAATGACATCTTTTGATCAGGGCTGTCTAAGGAGATCAGAGGAGACTGGCAGGTAATGGATATCCTGTGACATGCTCAATGAGAAGAGGCAGCAAGGCAGCGCCTAGATGACTGCAAGGCCTCCATTAGGAGCTTCTCTCTGCCTCTAGTCCTCCCTCTCTTCATCTCTCTCGCTCTCTCTCGCTTTCTTTCTGTCCTCTAACACTCTCAGATTGACGTCTCTACCTAGTACCTAAATCAGCGAGCTGCCACTGGCTAACACCCTGCATTATGGGTTGGGAAATGCCTATTATTTTGCTGCTGCTTCTACTGCTGCAAGGCCCGGAGCTCATATATATATGTGTGTGTGTGTGTGTGTGAGTGTGAGTGTGTGTTCACGACTTTTATTGTAAGATTAGCCTGTCTCTATTTCGATTCGCGTTTTTGTTTGCTCGAGACGACTGCTTTTTCTATGTTATGTCTGCGTAGTACTGTGTTTTTGTATGTTTTTGTGCAGCCGTGTGTGTTTATATACAAGTGTTTGCATCTGGGTGTGTGTGCATGTGTGTGTGAGAGAGTGTGTGGAAGCAGAGCTAAGCGAGGCCCTGGGGATCACAGCAAGCCAGATCTGTTCTCTCCCATTACCCTGCAACCCGCTCTAATGGGAGACTGACACAGCCCTGTGACTCGATGAGAGTGTGTGTGTGTGTGTGTGTGTGTGTGTGTGAGAGAGAGAGAGAGAGAGAGAGAGAGAGAGAGAGAGAGAGAGAGAGAGGATATGTATACGGGAGGAGGGATGGTGAGAAATGCAGAACGAGAAGCCATGTGCTGGATAAACATGGTGGGAGGAGCAAGAGATACACATAGCATAATGGATAGAGGAATATCACCCACCCCACCCCCCCCCCTCTTTTACTCACACACATACGCATGCACACACATTCTGGGGATATCCCTGTGTGTATGCATGGAACTGTATGACCTCTGGTTGCCCTGCACTTAGGATTGTAACTGCTAAAAGTGACGTACATCCGACATGGGATTTTCCGAAAAACCAAACACTGACTCATTGGACCAGATTGTACATATTTATGACACTATACACACATACACACACCAAAACCACAACACACACTCTTTGGTGTAACATGTGAAGATTTTTATGATAAATATGACATTTGTAGATATTTTTGGGGACTTTAAATTTCATTTGAAGAGGTTGTGTCTATAATTTGTCCATGTTGTGTATGTGACGGTATAAAATAGCAATGCTTGTGAATGTGTGTGTGTATAAGAAAAAAGAGAGAGAAAGAGAAAGAGAGAGAGAGAGAGCACATGTTCTATTATGGCTCTCTACGGCTCAATCATTCTCTTGTTCGGGAACATCTTTAATAATTGTCCCTCTTGTGGAGTGTTAATTAATTAACGGAGGCTGAGTGACCCAAGACAAAAGCGTCCAGCGCTGCAGCACAACGAAACAAAAGCAGTAGAGAGGGGCGACATCGGAACAAGCGATTCATCCAAAAAAAAGTCTATTCAGACGAATAAAGAGCCCTGGGTTTATTTTGGTGCGAATCCTATAGGCTGGGAGGTACGTTTCAGACACATGGTGAGTGTCGGATGCTGATGCAGTTGGTTGGCTCAAAAATGTAAAAAAATCATAAAAAATGTACTCAAATATATAATAATAATAATAATAATAATAATAATAACAATAATAATAATAGCAATAATAACAATAATGGTAATGCGTGTTAATATAATAATTATTATTATACTAAATAAATTATATATATATAATTTATAAAAACATTTTATTGTGCTTGTTAACTTTATGATAGGAAGAGATAGATAGATAGATAGATAGATAGATAGATAGATAGATAGATAGATAGATAGATAGACAGACAGACAGACAGACAGACAGACAGACAGACAGACAGATAGATAGAATGTTGTGAAACTAGAAATATTTTAATGTTTTCAAAATGTTCTATCTAATCAATACTTTTTATCTTATCAACAATTTTTAAATCAAATTATTGCACATTCGAGTGCAGCAACCAATGAAAGTAGGCGGGGCTTACCACACCACACTATTAATTTAATTTATTTTATATATTCTTTCTTTTTTTTTTATTGCACCTGAAACATTTGACAATGCTTCAAGTATGTCTTGGGTACCTTTGGAAGTTACTAAGAAGGTACCGTGAATGTACTTTGTGTTTTTTCTTTACCTCATTTACTTTCTCCTCACTTGATAACTACCATAGTAACAATTAACATTTCCACAATATCCATCAGAAGTGAGGAATTCCGATACACTGCTCGAGCCTGATCTTCTCATGAAAACCCATCTAGAAGGTCCTGGGCTAATCCCAGAGGTGTGATCAGTGACAGAAATGCACTCGTTTAGACTTGTGCTCCTGCCTTTGCAGGTTGTGTATCTCAGCTGCTACTTTAGCTACTATTTTACAGATCATTTCATTTGCTCATGATAAGCATCCTGCTAATGCTAATGTTTTCTTCAGGAAATGAGTAGACGGTCATTAAAAAAAAAGCATCCTAGATTGTGAATTTCAGAGCGAACTTTGCGCCAGGTTTATTAGCAGGAGAATAATTGAGGACCAAAATAATTCTCTTTGTCTTATTAGTTCGGAGCTCAGCACATCCTCTGAGGAGGGGGAACACAGGTCATGGCATGGCCCCATTTATTACTTTTACAGGAAATCCACAGTTGAAAATAAAAATCTGGAGGAAGTTGTCGTTCTCGTGTTTAAGTTTCAGTAGCTGCGAGTGAGGAGGGTTGCAGTTGGTGTAGTGCAGCGGGGAGGAAGAAGTTGCATTCTAAACAATTTCCATGCAACACTGCAATTACAATACGAATTAAAATGCAAGCGTGAGTTTTTTGCTTAGAAAAAATTTTTACTTATAATATTTATCATATGACTTTCTTCTTATTTGAACTTCTTATCATTTGTAATTATTAATTATATTCAGCAACTAATGAACATGAAATCGGACAAAATAACATTCTTCTGAAAACAATTGAATTTAAAATGATATATTTGGTAAAAACTATACCAAGTATAGTAAGAATGAGGGAGATAAACAATCAAAAATATACTATATTTAGCATATTTATTATAAAAAATGTTTCATACCTTAAATGGAACCAAACCAATATTTCAGATATTTTCAGATTTCAAACCTTTTTTTTTTTTTTTTTTATTTAAGAATTCTATATGCTTCTAAACTTCTAATTTGATATGTGATACATGCAGGATTTTTTCTTTTTTTTGGATTCTGGATTTTAATAAATCTTTCATGTAAAAACCTCTTATTAAATTTTATGTTGAAACAAAAAAAAATGTTTTTATTGAATATTATTATTATTAGTTAATGAACACCTGCAGGTTCTTTTCTTTGAGCAAATGGGATGTATATGATGATACTTTGTGTGTGTGTGTGTGTGTGTGTGTGTGTGTGTGTGTGTGTGTGTGTGTGTGTGTGTGTTTACCCTTATATTTTATGCTGTGGTGTTTCGCCCTTGAGGTTGAAATATTTCGGCGATGCGCTCCAAAAAGCACATGTAACATTTTGATTGGAAATCGTTTGGCGATGCGATCAGGCTGAAACCACGACAACGCCAACAAAAGTGTTTTTAAACGCAGCCTGTATGATATACGACCGAAGTCTGCGATGATCCAATAATATTGTTTTTACACGATTATTTTAACAGTTGGCGATGGCTTTGTTTGCTAAATCAGTTCAGGGTTAAGCAGAGGATCATGAGCTTTATCATGATCTGTCTTTCTCTCTATCTCTCTTCCTTTCTTTCTCTCTTTTTTTTCTCCCTCTTTTTTTCCCTCGAACCCTAAATGCGTGCATTGATTTTGGAAACGCAAATCTACCCATCTCAGAAAGTTAAAGATTGAAATCCATATATGTGCAGAGGAAGCTGTCGTCTTGCGTGGCTTCGAGCTTTAGCGCGAGTGTTAAGGAGCATGGTGAGGGAAGCAGTGCTCTCCAGAGTGGTTACCGGTTGTCATGCACTAGCAGAGAGCGGGGGTGTGTAAACACACACACACACACATACACACACACACATGCACGCAGACTGTCAGAGCCTCTCCCGCTGAGTGGCATGAGCTGGCGATTAGTTGTGCTAGCGTCTATGTTTACCCGCTCTGTGTTCAGCGGCTGCCGCTGCACCTCCTCGGCTCTCTCTCTCCTCTAATCCGGGCTGCCTTCTCTCTCGCTCGCTGTCGTCTGTCATCACTCGCTCCTCGAATACTCGAAACGCTCACCGATTTTTTCCCGCCTGCCGGGGCGAACCCCTTTCACACGTTTCCTATACAGAGTCGAGTGGAAAGCGAGAACGGCCAGCCTCCTGCTAAGCGTGTTGGGACAATTAGGGGGAAAAGTACATGTTGTTACACAGCGGCTGGCCCTGTAGCCCATGTAATTAGCACTCACGACGCACCATGCGGTGTGTAAACAAGATCGGAGTAATTCCATAGGTAATAAGGCTGTCGTTTAATACACTACAAGGCCTCTCTTTCATAGGCTTGGGCACTTTTGAAGTGTGGACTGGTCTCGGCCCTCACTTTCCACTCGTCTCTCATGTTCCCTCTCTCGTTCTGTCTCTCTCTCTCTTTCTCTCTCTCTCTCTCTCTCTCTGTCTGTCTGTCTTTTCCTTCTCTGAAAGGAGCCTCCATCCGTCAGAGGGCCTGGTCGATGGGCGTCTTGCTGGGATCGATGGCGCGCCTGTCCGCTCTCTCTTTCCAGCTCATGGCCCCTATCCCACCCCAGTGCTACACACACACACACACATACACACACACACACAACACACAAGCTCTCTCGCACATACACATCGAGATCCACACAAACTCTCCTGGCCTCCTCACCAATTTGTCTGTGTGCGTCAAATCGCAATAATTAAGCATTATTGATCTCAGATTCAATTAACTTCATTAACGCGGGCCATGATAGCCGGAGAGGAGAAGAAAGAAGGAGAAGAGAATAGCAAGAGAGAGAGCGGGAGAGAGAGGAAGGAGAAAGAGATATGCGCTATCTCTCGTTCTCCAGCCGCACACAGACAGCCTGTCTGCTTAAGGCTACAAACCATTTTCCCCCTAATGATATCACGTTGCAGATAGTGCCACATTAGAAGAGAGATACCTCCCATTATAAATGTGGGCTTTGGGGGGCTATATATAGCAGATTTAATTACCAAGTAGTTCACTTGCTCGTCCTGTCCTTCTCATTCACACGCCCAGAAGTATTCGGTGGATTGCGGAAGCCTACACATATCTTACAGAGATACTTCACCATGATCTAAGCCCTGTGTCATGAACACACTGCAGGATCAGAGCCGAGGTTAAGAGTTTGACTGCATCAAATGTGTCGGAGTTCAATGGGACTCATGTGTACCGCATGTACATGGCGAACCTTACTGGTATACTGGTATACAATGCAAATACAATACATTCTTTTGCAGTCCATCAAATCCCACTTGCTGTGCTGTGATGAAGTAGGAGTTTGGGGGAAATTGTTAAGAAAGAAAAATAAAAGTGCTTTATATTCGTCACATCTACTTCTTTCTTCCAACATCTCAATGATGTTAGGAGCTTGGGTCAGAATGTAGAGTCAGCTATAATACAGTGCTCCTGGAGCAATTAAAGTTTAAACCTTAATCAGGCGCCCCAAGAGTGGCAGCTTGGCGATCAGCAACTTTCTGATCAGTTACCCAGAGCAGTAACCACTGAGCTACCATCTCCCCATAACAGCACATCAGCAAACATGCTAGATTTTGACATTAGGTTTTGTTCAATCAGTTATTCGGTTATTAGTAAGTTAGTTATTTAGTCATTATTGCACTTCTCCTTCTTCTTTTTCTTTCGGCTTCTCTCATTAGGAGTCGCCACAGCGTATCATCCGTCTCCATACCCCCTGTAGAGTACCTTTCACACCAACTACCTGCATGTCTTCCCTCACCACATCCATAAACCTCCTCCTTGGCCTTCCTCTTTTCCTCCTTCCTGGTGGCTCCATACTCAGCATTCTCCTACCGATATACCCCATGTCCCTCCTCTGCACATGTCCAAATCATCTCAATCTCACCTCCCTCACCTTGGCTCCAAAACATTCTACATGCGCTGTGCCTCTAATAAACTCATTTCTAATCCTGTCCATCGTCGTCACTCCCAACACAATACCCAATGCCACTGTCTCTAAACCATACAACATCACAGGTCTCACCACAGTCCTATAAACTTTCCCTTTCACTCTTGCAGATACTCTTCTATCACATCATTATTGCACATATTCTGTTAAATTTTCTATCTCAGAATGTCCTCATATCTCGTATGTTTGATAGTAAAACTGGATTTGAGTGGCTAAATGTCTGGGGATTGGAGCTGTTCATTATTAGGGTTATTTTGATTTAAATAAAAAAATGGAAAAGATGAACGTAAAAATTATTTCTTATCTTATCTATTTAATCTACATATACCATCAATTAGGTAAACTGGTAGCCCAGTGATTGAGACCTTGAACTTCTGATTAGAAGGTCAGAGGGGGGTGAGTTCAAATTCCAGAAACAACAAGCTGCCACTCATGGGCTCTTGTGCGAGGCCTTAACCCTCAACTGCTTAGTTGTATCAAATGAGATAACTGTAAGTTGCTCTGGATACGGGTGTCTGTCAAATGGCTTAAATTTAAATGAAGGTTCTGCTGATATCATTACTTCTTAAAATAAAATCAGATTTCAGTCAACATGCGTCTTCTCCATATGGCCATCATCAAATATGAAGGACTTTAGTCATTTCCAATAAATCTGAGAAGACTTTATCAGGCCTGTAATCTCCACAATGAATATTACTAGATTGCTTCAAATTACGCAAACGATAAAGTAATGGAATGTAGTTATGGCAAGTGATTATTTAATAGAAAGCCCGATTTGCGTATGAAGGAGTGCGAGATTTCATTTCATCCTTCAGGCCCTGCTTAAGCTTCCGGTCCGTGCTGTAAAAATCTCGCGCTGGTTTGTGGTCCGAAAACGCAGGCAGGGTTTCCTCTCGCTTTAAAAGGTGCCGCTCACCTCCAGCGTTCAAAGCTGGGCTCTCTGCTGGTCGTCTCTCCGGATGTCCAAGTGTAAATTAGATAAACCTCTATCTACCAATCTGATGCCAATTCATTGGGAAGGTTATTCTCATTTCAAGCTCCCTCCTCCTCCTCCTCCTCCTCCTTTCTCTGCTTTGCACTGGAGCATCCTGTTCTCTAATTAAAAGAGCACCTGCGTGGTTTATTCAGACCCAGGTTGAAAACAGAGCAACCTGGAGATGAAAACGCAATATTGTTCTCAGCTAGAACACATAGAGTCTGGTACATTGGGGGCAGGATAGCCTGGATTATGGCCAGGGCAACTGTGTGTGTGTGTGTGTGTGTGTGTGTGCGTGTGCGTGTGTGTGTGTGTGTGTGTGTTTACGTGTGTGTGTGTGTGATGTGTGTGTTTTAAGCATTTGGGTCTTTCTAGGCAACCCTCCTCCTTTTTTTTTTCTTCTCCTCTTTCACCTCTGTACTCATTTTCTCCGTGTTCGCCATCAGGCTCACTGCCATGTTGTCGGGCAAGTTGGATTTTGTGTTTGGTGTCAAATGACTTTGGAATAATTCTGTTTTTTTTCATACACAAATTAGTTAGGGGTGTATGCAGTGCAGTCTCTAATGCCAATTCAGTCCTGCCCATGAGGTCATGGTTAGTCTAATAGAGGACATTTTAGTCATTGATAAAGCTTGACCTTCTCTTTATTCCTTTTCATTTTCACTCATGTTAAAGGCACATCCAATATATATTTTGTATTCAGAATATTTTAATTTATATTAAGTTTGGACTGAACAGATTTTAGACTAAGAACATTGTCTAACGCTTTGGATATGTGAGTGTACAGTATATGTATTGGCTTTTGCATGGCCGTGTGTGTGTGTGTGTGTATGTGTGCACATCCCAGACAATAAGGCAGGTTTTTTTTGTAGAGGAGAAGGATTATTATTATTATTTTTATTTTTATTTTTTTTTTTTACGTTGCCATTTGGCCTTGATGTAAAGTGCTGTTTTGCTTTCTGAACGAAGGCATTGTTCTCTTAAACAGCTGTCTTTTGGTTGATTCAGAACAGATGGCTGTGTGTGTGTGTGTGTGTGTGTGTGTGTGTGTGTGTGTGTGTGTGTGTGTGTGTGCGTTACAGTATGTGTGTGTATCCTATGTAATGGCTGCTGGGTACTAAATTATGAGGAGCGCAATTACATGTCTGGGCTTTTTATTAGACTAGGCACATCTAGAGATAAATAATAAAGTCAACAGAAAGCATCTTTAAGAAAGTAATATATATATATATATATATATATATATATATATATATATATATATATATATATATATATATATATATTGCGGATTGCTGATTTGAAACTAAAAATGCTTAGGGATTACAAATTTTTGAATTGTTTATATCAAAGTAAAGAAAGGGCATCATAAATACATGTGTGTTGCATTAAAAGTAAAGTTCGGCTGTTTTATATTTATTTATTTATATGTTTAATAAAGATGGTAAAACTGAATGTATGCTGCATTAATCACATTAATAAATTGAGTGCGGTTAAAAAAAAAATTGTGTTAATGTTTTATATACACGTAAGTTGGCACATGATCAGACTTTAGATCAGATTGAACTGAATCACATTTCTCCATGGCAAGCATTAAAAGCTTGTAATAATACGCAGAATGCCTAAAGGCAGGCTGTGTGGATTATTTAGCTATAACTGAAGCTAAGAGGCTTGTGCCTGTGTCGATCTCGTGCCGTCACACTTCCAAGGGCTACAAAAAGACTTTCCTAATGATGGCTAGGTTATTTTCACTTCTGATTTTTTTTTAATTGCTGCACAATAGGTGCCTGCATAATGTTTTCATTGTTATGAAGTTTGCCATGCCAGTAATGTTCTGAGGGGGAAACATGGGTGTTTTAAAAACTGAAAAAAGAAGCTGTTTTTGCATTTTGTGCATAAAAACTCAACACATTTTAAGCAAAACGAGCTGATATTCAAACACTTATGAAACTTTCACAGTGTGTCCTGCATGCACACTTGCAAACACTGTATTTCGATTTGAATGTATATGCTGTGTGTTTGACTCTTGTAGTCATTTAAAATGATAGAATGTGCTTAACAAAAAGCCCTGCGTACCGTCTTCACTCAGGCCTGTTTACATACCTGGACAGAGTGCGATGAACAGTTACACATCGGAATGTGCAGAATTACCACAAGGTCCTATGCACCCCTCCCTGCTCGCATTCTCTCCCTATTTCTCTATTGCTCTCTCATTGTTCACCGCCATTTCTTTTCTTGTTCTCGCGAAAATGTCAACAAATGAAAACAATTAGATGTTTTTCTCCTGTTCCATCCTTCCGCCTTCCACATTTGAATCGTTTTATTTCATGAGCCATTGTATTCAAATGCAAGCTGAGTGCACACACTTCAGGCTAAACAGTAAATAATAACTTTCAACTCTCTAATCTTGCGTAATTGAGGCAAATGTGTTTTGTGGGGGTAGGTTTTACATCCCAAACATACATACATTCATTCTTATTTACGAGCCGGCGAGCCTTTGCCGAGTAATGAGTGAAAATGCTTTCTTAATTTAAATGGCGAGTGTGTCTGTTAGGGAATGCATTAGAGACCGCAGAAGGAGCGTAAGACATATTAATTGACAGACAGGAACCGCTGTCTCTAAAGTTGATACAAGTAATTTATTACTTCAGAAACGAATGCCACCTCTAGAATGTGCTTCATTAATTTCAAATTTAGTTTTAATTTCAAGCTGTTGCCCCTTGAGAAGAATAAGGGGGCAACTTGGTTTTGAAGAGACATTTTTTTTTCTTTCTCTATTTTTTTTCCTTCTGTCTCACTCTCTAGCTCGTTTTATCTCTGCTTACTAAAAATGAGAAAGACAAATATTCATTTTATGATGCTAAGCAGTAGTGAACTCCAGAAGGAATTAACATGATAGTGGATGATATGAACCTGTTGTCTTTTTTTTTTTTTTGGTAGTGTAGAGAAGCAGCTGTCCATCTGTTTCTCAATGTATAATGTAAAATCTTCATAATTGGACATTGTACTAACACGGTGCCTTGTTTTTCTTTTCTTTGCTTTTTTTCTGCAGCATATGTTCCAGAGGAGCTCAAAGAAGCAGCTTTAATGGATGAAGATGTAGAAGGAGATGATTCAGCGGTCGAGGAGGAGCCTGCCGTTAAATACGTGTGCCAAGACAAGGACTTCCTTCTCAAAGACCGACCAGGCTTCCACGACTCTCCGACTGCGGACCTCTCCAGTCATGAAATGGACAGCGAGTCGCACCTCAGTGAGACCAGTGACAGGATGTCAGACTTTGAGAGTGCCTCGATAAAGAACGAGGAGGATATCACTGCCAAGGAGCCACTTACACCACTCAATTCAACTACACCCATGAAGATGACAGCTGTTGCCCCAGCCAGCATGGATGAAACGCCCAATCCAGGCCCAGACAGTCTTGAGCAGATGAAGGCCATTTACACCAGCTTTTTGACCAATTCTTACTGGTCATCGCTGAATATGACACAGCCCCCATCTGAAAAACTACCACGCAGCCACAGCAGTAGCAGCAGCAGTAGCAGCAGCAGCAGTAGCTGTGGGAGTGGGGGCTATGACTGGCACCAGTCAGCTGTCGCCAAAACATTGCAGCAAGTTTCACAGAACCAGAACAGAATACTACACCCAGCTTCTGAGCCTAACCTCTTCAGCACTGTACAGCTGTACCGGCAAAGCACCAAGCTCTATGGCTCCATCTTTACAGGTGCCAGCAAGTTCCGCTGCAAAGACTGCAGCGCTGCCTACGATACACTTGTTGAGCTTACCGTGCACATGAATGAAACAGGCCATTACCGAGACGACAACCATGAGACAGACAGTGAGGGCACTAAGCGCTGGTCCAAGCCACGCAAGCGTTCCTTGCTAGAGATGGAAGGCAAGGAGGATGCTCAGAAAGTACTCAAATGTATGTACTGTGGCCACTCCTTTGAGTCACTACAAGATCTAAGTGTCCATATGATCAAAACGAAACACTACCAAAAAGTACCTCTCAAGGAGCCTGTGACACCTGTGGCAGCCAAGATCATCTCGTCTGCTCGGAAAAGAGCCCCTATTGAGCTGGATCTGCCCAGCTCCCCAGACTCTAATGGAGGAACACCTAAACTCTCTCTTGCAGACACCAGTGACCACTTGCAGAAGACGGCAAGTCCCTACATCACGCCTAATAATCGTTATGGGCATCAGAATGGTGCTAGCTATGCATGGCAGTTTGAATCTCGAAAATCCCAGATCCTGAAATGCATGGAATGTGGAAGTTCCCATGATACCCTTCAAGAGCTAACAGCTCACATGATGGTTACTGGACACTTCATTAAGGTTACTAACTCTGCCATAAAGAAAGGCAAGCCTATTATGGAGGCACCAGCCAACCCACCTCTTAACACCATGTCTTCTAGTGAAGATAAAGTGCAGTCGGTGCCACTGGCTGCAACAGCTTTTTCCCCACCTCCCCCTGCACCCCCTCCACCCAGCATATCCCCTGCAATAACTGCTATGGAAATTAAAAAGGAAGAAAAAGAAGAAGAGTGCACAAAAGAGACCACTAATAGCAACAAAGAGAAGAAAACAACAGAAGATGAAATTGAGGAAAAGTTTGACATTTCCTCCAAGTATCCATATCTGACTGAGGAAGATCTGGAGGAGAGCCCTAAAGGTGGAATGGATATTCTCAAATCACTGGAAAACACAGTTACATCTGCCATTAACAAAGCACAGAATGGAACACCCAGCTGGGGAGGATACCCCAGCATTCATGCTGCTTACCAGCTCCCGAATATCATGAAACTTTCCTTGCGAAACTCAGGAAAGAACTCCCCACTAAAGTACATGTTCTCGGGTGAAGAGATCCTGTCCCCAACCAAAAATCAACCTCTTATCTCTCCTCCAAGCTGCCAGACCTCACCTCTACCCAAAAATAATTTCCACGCCATGGAGGAACTTGTTAAGAAAGTAACAGAAAAAGTGGCCAAAGTAGAGGAGAAAATGAGGGACACAACTGCACGATCTTCCCCTTTAAGGCGAACCACACCCTCTCCTTGCAGTAGTGAAGCTGGTGAGTCTGCCCGAGGGGACTCACCCAAAGAAAGCAGAGGAGTCAAAACCCCAGAGACCAACGGGACAGTAAATGCTCACAAGGACTCTAATGGCGAGCCTCTCAAAAAAGAGCCATTAGAAAATGGCACTGACCATTCTGTCAAAACTCCAGGCTCATCTCTGTGCAGCAGCACTGCAATTATAACAGACCATCCCCCAGAACAGCCATTTGTCAACCCCTTAAGTGCGCTTCAGTCTGTCATGAATGTCCACCTAGGTAAAGCTGCTAAACCTGCTCTCCCCTCTCTGGACCCCATGAGCATGCTCTTTAAAATGAGCAACAGTCTAGCTGAGAAGGCAGCTGTTGCTGCCTCCACTCCAGCTCAGACCAAAAAGACAAACGAGCATCTTGACCGTTACTTCTACCACATCAATAATGACCAGCCCATTGACCTGACTAAAGGCAAAAGTGAAAAGAGCAGCTCCCTGGGATCAGCTTTATTGTCCTCCTCGATATCAACTCCTTCCTCAGTGTCACCTTCTTCAACCATAACAATGGCCAAGGCATCATCTGCTGTGGTGTCGTTCATGTCAAATTCACCGCTGCGTGAAAATGCGCTGTCTGACATTTCCGATATGCTTCGCAACTTAACGGAAAGTCATGTCTCCAAATCGTCCACTCCAACCAGTCTATCTGAGCGATCAGATGTAGATGGTGCTACACACGATGACTCTGAAGACATGTCACCAGCCCAGAAGCGCAAGGGTCGGCAGTCCAACTGGAACCCTCAGCACCTACTTATCCTGCAAGCCCAGTTCGCCTCCAGCTTGAGACAAACGAGTGATGGCAAATATATCATGTCTGACCTCAGCCCACAGGAACGCATGCATATCTCTCGCTTCACTGGCCTTTCAATGACTACCATAAGCCACTGGCTGGCCAACGTCAAGTACCAGTTGAGGCGGACAGGTGGCACAAAGTTCTTGAAGAACCTTGATTCTGGCCATCCTGTGTTCTTTTGTGGTGACTGCGCTTCGCAGATACGCTCCCCTTCCACCTACGTCAGCCATCTTGAATCGCATCTGGGATTTCGTCTAAGAGACCTGGCTAAATTATCCGGGGAGCAGCTCGTCAACCAGATATCACGTCACGCGAAGGGGCTTTCTGAAAAACTGCTGTCAGCGCAAGCCCACGCCTTGACCCGTTCTATCCATAATTCAAACCCAAGTCCGCACTCCAACTCCCACTCCCCTTCCCCAGACGAGGAAGGCAGTGGCGCCACATATCAGTGTAAACTGTGCAATCGGACTTTTGCTAGCAAGCACGCTGTTAAACTCCATCTGAGCAAGACTCATGGCAAATCTCCCGAGGACCACCTTATGTATGTCTGTGAACTTGAGAAACCTTAGCGCTGATCAAGGACTAACTACTTTGTCTTTCACCTGTCTCGATTTCTCTTGCTTTCCCTGAAGCCTTCTCTCTAACCTTTCTTAAAACCAAGACAAACTGGTGATGACTAGCAAAGAAATAACTGCACATAGATGCCATAAAACTACTGTTTAGTTTCGGCACATGATGTGTGGGTTTTCCTTCTGGAAAAACTCATTCTGGTTCAGAGACATTTTCTTTTCTCATTTTAGGTAAAAAAAAAAAAGAAAGAAAAACAAAAAAGGTAATTTTCTAACTGTGCAGTGTTGAATGAAGAGGTTCTGTTGTCACTGGTAAAATATGAAGGTATATAAGAAAAACTTAAAATGAAGTTGTATGTATTTGAAAGTTGTATAAATTGGATTCAGTTTTTATTTCTTTTGGTTTTTACTTAAATTTTTTTTATTGTTTTTTTTGTTTGGCATCTCTCAGATGCAGAAAGCTGCATGCATTGATGATGGTTCAGTTTAACTTTTAATAACTAAAACTTTTTTGGTTTTGTTTGTTTGTTCATATTTTTCATTTTAAGTTAATGTGACCTGTGTGTGCTGATGTCAGCAGACAAAATTTAACCCTCTGAGTACGTGCAAAATCTTGTACATTACCAGTCCAGAATATAGAAAATAAAAAAGAGAGAAATCAGAGATCGGACACGCCCACGTCCGGATTATTGTGTATTTTAGTCTCTCGCCAAATCAAATAAGAAAAGGAGGACAAAACATGGGGAAAAGAATACTATACCTGATAACCTGAGTGGTTTCTGATGCAAAAGGTGTGAATTTAAAATAACAAGTCTTTTAGTTTTCTGAAATCAGGGGCCTTTTGAATTCAGGTCGGTGTAAAAAAAATGTACATATAGACATATAAACTAATTTCTGTTTAAATTATGCATCATTTTATATTTTTAATTTAAGAGGAGTATGACTATCTACTGGTGCACAATATATGAAGACATTAATGAAATTGTTTTGCACAATAGTTTTATAAATGTTATTTAATCAGATGATATAAAATTGAGAGGAACAACAACAAAACAACAAAGAAAAAAAAAAAACACCCTAATCTTTTATTTCCACCTCGTGCTCAAAGGGTTAAACTTCTTGTACAAGACAATACCTGTTCCATCGTTTCATGAACATTTCAAAGGTTGTACAAAAAAGATGCTACTTTATAATGCAAGGAGGAATTCCACAAATGTAACCTATTATTTATAAGCACTCTTGGTTGTTGTTTTATATTGTAGAATGCCTTTTTGGATTGGTAACTTTTATGTTGTTCTGTCTAATTATTCTTACATGATTCCACACTGCAGCTTTATCATTTTGTTGTTGGGTGGGTGGGTGGGGTGGTGGGGTTGGGGGATCTGAAGGGTAACCACGCTTACCCTTTCTCCGACTGACAGTTCTGCTACATTTTTGGCAGTTCATTTGCTGAAATAACTGACAGCTGCCAGTGAATGGAAATATAACGTGTAAAATATTGGCATGTAAACAGCACAGGCACTGTTATGCATTCTGTGCCGTGATTCTCTCTCTTTTTTTTTTTGTTGTTGTTGACAATGAACCACCCATTATATGACTTCATATAATCTTTTTTTCTACTGCAGCATTAAAAATGACAATGTTTTGGTTTTTGCAATAACCTGACGTGTCTCGGCTCAAGTTTCTGGCGGTCTTGGGGAGATCGTTGCACATCGTGGGGGTGTTAGTACGGATCATGAGTCACAAGGCTTAGATTGAACACTTCACATCCAGATCTGTCATGTGTATGTGTATGAGTGTGTGTGTATGAGTGTGTGTGTGTGTGTGTGTGGGGTTCCCCAATTTAAATCTGCACTATTCGACATCATGCATCACCTCTTCCAAAGCGCGTGGAATAAAGCCGTATTTGTCTCCAAAGCAGCATTGTTTTGAGACCTTCACGTTAATTTGTCGAATACCTTGTAGAATGTGGCACAATATAGCAGAGCCTTACATTGTTAACAGCGCTTTCATATCACTCCCTTCATTTAGCTCGCTGCTTGATGACACATCCATTCACTATGTCTCCTAATATGGTTTAACTGGGGGAGCATCAGACAATGTGAAGTGAAAAGTGCCCTTCCCCCCTCTATTTTGGAGCCGGGATGTAGCGGATAATTGCATAAACCCTGGCATTAACTGTCTCATTTTCACCGGTTTTATTCCCAGCTCTGTAATTAGTGCAGACTTCTGTTTTGTGTGGATAGATTTGTTTGGGCTTCGTGCAGGATGACAACAATTCTGCATTGAGAGCTGTGTGACTTTCATGTCCTGTTTTACACGGAGCAACAATTAGACAAGAAGAAAAAACCTTTCCTATAAATGTACAGAAATGTACTGTGCTTTTTTAATGCATGTGGTATGTGTGTGTATGTGTGTGTAAGTGTCGCTAGATAGCAATGTACGAGAAGTATTTCACATAGGTGTGACTTTTCTTCGATCGAAAAAGTGTTTCCTGTGTTTCGTTGCTGAATATGTTTCTCGTCATTTTGTCATTCAACACACTCACCCACGCACACACACACACACACACACACGTGCGCACACACGCGTCAGCAACCAGGTAGAGGGGACTTCATGCATGGTGACAAGGTGCTGCTGTGTGTGAAAATGTCAGCCTTCACAGGCTTGCCTGAAGTCTGGCGCCGTATTTAAGGTGCTCATTAGTCGCAAAGAAAATATGCGTGAAATTGAAGTGTAAGAAAGCCATTTTCTCTCCTCTCACCGAGCCATGCCGGGGCCAGGCAGTCGGGCTTATTAAGGTTCAAAACAAGCATGCAAGGAGACAATGTGTAGCTATCAAGAAATGCCTACACATGCAAAAAACCCACATATACACACATACACATACACACACACACACACACACACACACATATACTTTGCACTCCTCGTATAGCATTATTTCATAGTTGATCCCTAAATATATATAGAGACTACATGTAGATGCCAGGATGTTTCATGACACTTCTTTCTTTCTTTATATACAATTGCTTATACCACATATCCTCAACATTTACACAATTTGTGGTGTAACCCTAACCCTGATATATATGAATTTTAAATATAAACTGAATTATGTACCTTTACACCACCATATATATATATATATATATATATATATATATATATATATATATATATATATATATATATATATAAAATTATAAAATAAATATATAAAATTATAAAAAAAAAATATATACAATGATTTCATTTTTTTAATTAGAAAAAGAAAATTGCTTGATATATTTTATTAATGCAGTTTATTATTATTATTAACGTTTGTGATCAACATTTGAACCGTTTAAATTGCAAAAAAAAAAATGTAAAAGCCTGCTTGGTTATATAATATATAAAATAATGTTTAATAATATTTTATACAAATAAAATAAAATAAATCAAATTGCAGAAATGCAATAGACTTTTTATTTTACTGATTTAACTGAATAATCAATTCAATTTGTACAAATTAAATTAATTCAATAAAATTTAAATAATGATTTTTTTTTTACGTTAGATCCCATTTGGGTTATACAGATGTGTATGTGAGTGTGTGTGTTTGTGTGGGTGTGGGTTTTACATTTAATATAACATTTTCTAAAGATATGTTCTACTTAACTGTTCTACTGATTTCAGCATACTTTAACAAATGTCTTCATTCCTTCCATCCTTCATTCATTCACTCACTTAATATGCAGAATTGTCAGGATTTTCTCCTTTTAAGAGAAATTTTTAAACTGGACATAAAATGCTAAAGAATCCATATAGCTAACGTTTGCTTGCTAACCAGGAAGTGGTTATCCTTTTAATGCATGTGCAAAACAAATCTTATTTCAGGTACGGAGTGAGTAGCCATAGTGACACTTTTTTCTTATTTTTTATACCCTTGGCATTGTTGTGAATGTTTTGCAGTTGAATAATAATAAAAGAATGTGCTTAAAGTGCGAGAGAGAGACTAAACAAACTTGTGGTCCGCCAGTTAATACGTTTTTTTAAGGAACTCAGTTTTTAACTATGTTCCGCACCGAAAAAGGATTGCATTCGGTACACGTGTACTGAACGAAGAAAATTTATTTACAAATTTTTTTAATAAATAAGAAAGTATATATATATATATATATATATATATATATATATATATATATACACACACACACACAGAGTCACTTACATTTATCTCATTCATACAACTGAACAGCTACAGGGTTAAGGGCCTTGCTCAGGAGCCCAAGAGTGGCAGCTTGATGTGGCAGGGATTTGCACTCCCAGCCTTTGGATCCAAAGTCCAATGTCTTAACCACTAAGCTACAATCTCTTATAATAATACAACACACACGGTTCCGCATAAATGCTTCAGGGTCTGAAATCAATATGAGAACATGGTGTAGTGAGTCAAACTCAAAGAAACCACATAAATGAGCCATCAAATCAAATTTAAAAACAAATTTAGTAAAGTGTTGGGCCCCTAGAAATATCAAGAACAACTTTGATTCACTTTGGCAAAGATTCTACAAATCTCTAAAACCAAACACAAAGGCCATAGCATATCATTTACATTATATTCATATTCATCATATCAGTCTGTAAACCCTCATGCCCTGTAGATGTAGGTGGGGTTATCATGGAAAAAGCCACTCCCATCAGCATAGAGATGGTGCATCGTAGAAATAAGGTGATCAGTCAGAAGAACTTCTATTGATTTGCAGCAACCCTGCCTTTAAAGCGACAAGTGGACCTAAACCACAGTGTCAAATATGAATGACACCCTCACACACCCTCCAACCTCACCACCACCCCAGCATTACAAAAAAAAGAAAAAAATGTTTTCTTGATTTGTATAATAAAGCCAATCACATAGATAAAAACACATTTTGTGCAAACATGCTGTGTTTGATTCATCGCCTCATCCACGGACCCCATGAGCCGAATGCTTTCCTTTAACCTGTGTAATTAACGTGTTATAATTCACTGTCCAGCAACGCACTCTCCAGGGTAGAGTTTGAAACAAATGCAGTGATGCAAATAAATAAAGAAATTATTAAATAAATAAATAAATACTATCACCCCTTTAAATCATGGGTGTGTCTCAGTGACCCCAGAGTTACCCTGGCTGAGGAGGAGAAAGTGGTTCAGAGAGAGAGAGATAGAGAAGGTGGAAAAGGGAGGGAGTTTAAGGGGAAGGGGTTGGGAGGGGTTCGCAGAGCACTTTGCAATGCGCCACGGTAGATCTTGGAGCCGTCACCTTACCAAAGTATCTTAAAATAACGCTTGTGATGAATGTGCAATTTCCCTAATTTACAGGGCTTCGGTGTGCTCCCGGCTACACGTAGGATGGAAATCTTAAATGGGGCTCGAACGGCGCTCCTCACAACAAGAAATCAATATGCCACGCAGCTTAGGGAACTATAGCAGCACTGCTCAGGAGAAAGAGGAACTAATTTCCACCGAACACCAACAAACACATAGCCTTAGACCCTGCCGCTGGGGAAAACCATCTCAAACAGACATGGGGGGGTGCACATAGGTGTGTGTGTGTGTGTGTGTGCGTGTGTGTGTGTGTGTGTGCATGTGTGTGTGTGTGTGTGTGTGTGTGTCATTTGTGTCTCTCAGAGCAAGTTGGCTGTCATTGGCGCAGTAGGATGACAAAGGGCATAATGGTGCCGCGCTGCAGTGTAGCATTACAAATGGAAATCACCAATCACCCGAGATACAACACACACAGGATGAGGTAATAAGGGCTGTGAGTGTGGACTCTCACACAGTGTATTCACATACATACTTACAAAGGTCTAGTATGTGTATGCGTGCGGTTGTTGAAGGTATGGATTGACACCATAGTGAGGACCTAATGTCCCCTCATGGCTTGGGATATATCTTAGTTTTGACCTAGTGGCTGGTCCCCATAAAAAAAGTGCTTTGCCTTTTAACTGATTTTTGCATATTGTACACACCAATACTTTTTTATTTGAAAACGCATTTTTTTTTTTTTTTGCTCTCTGCTTTGGCCTTTTGTTGACACTGGAGTTGTCAGTCAACGTAGTGCAGTGAAAACACTCTCCAAAGTAAATACATTTGAAAACGCAGTTTTCGCACCGACGTGTGGACTGTAAAAATGAAGGCTTAAGAAAACAATAATTTTTAGTTATTGCCGCAACGTTTCACAGAGAAGTAGATAAACGTCGAGTGGAAACGCCGCGGGTCAAAGTGTGTTACGTTTTGCTCATGCGCAGTACAGGGACGTAAGCAGTTTCAGTGTGGATGAGCAACTTTTGGAAACAATGAAAATAATGTGGACGGGATCAAAACGCAGTTCTCAAATGTATCTATGTTAGTGTAGACATTGCCAAAGATTAAGGTTAGAGCTAGATTTCAATGTTGACTAGGAGTTAATTAGTGCATTAAAAATTATGCCAATAAAAGGTCCTCACAATTATGCCAAAGGAAGGTCCTCACAAAGAGAAAACTTATATTGACTAAAAAGGCAACTGTTGAGACAGAATATATGTACACCTTTACCAAGCTGCAAAGTCCACAAATCTGCATGCTTACCCAGTCACTACAAACTAAATGAAATCATACAAAGCTACCAAATAAAAAACCTATAACATGTATGATTTTAAATACATACAAATCTACATTAATGGCTGTCTTTGAAGCATGCTGAAACCCAGACCTTGGAGACTAACCTCAGATAACCTTCATTTTAAATGCTCCCATGCTCAGACAACTGCTAGCTGATATGTTGCATGCTTTTGGATTTTAGATTCCCTGCCTCATTGCTGTTGTACTTTACACCAGTTGCATGCAGCTAAACTAACCACAACTGAACAAGAAAAAATACATCGCTCAGTCTTGCATTGTCCATCACGTGAAGTAGCACTCTGTTACCCTGCCTTTGGCTAAAGAGTTAAACAAACACGACCGTAGTGTGGCCCCTTTGCCCTGTCACTCACCCCTCACCTTTGACCCTGGCTTGGGGTGATCGGCAGGATGCTGGCAGCCAGCGTCCACTTACGAATGGTCAAATTCAGGCCATGATGGACCTCTTAGTATAGAGGAAAGGTCACAGTTCAATGCTGATGAGGATAACTAAGTTCTCGAAAGCTTTTAGCCGTGAAACATGAAAGTGGAAATGCACATAACATTTAATTGCAGTCATTTTCTTTTACTCTCTCTCTCTTTCTTTAGAGTAAACCTGATCAAAAAAGAGAGACAACAACAGTCAAAAAGCTGTGGTTGATCAGTTTTACAAGCGAGTCCTGCTACACTATGCCTAGATGATATCCCATCATCACGTGCTGTTTTCCTTGACTTGCCCTGTCCTTTTATCAGATTTTAGAAATGTCCTGAATTCCAAATGCACCATATGTGGCTTAAGTGGAAACTCTCAGGAGCTCCTCCTAGACACTCTACATATCTCTCGTTTCTGTTCAAAATTTCTTGCAGATTGTGGTATATTTTATATATTATGTATTTTTACCATCTTTCTAGAGGTTCCCTGACTAAAATGAATGTCTCAATCACTTTTTGTTTTGTTATTCATTTCTTGTCATTTCTTTTTTTTTTCCAGAAAGCATATTTTCTCAGTCTCTTGTCTCTGAGAGTATAACTGGTTCAATAAAATGGTAAGAGGCACTCGAAGTGAGTCAGTGACGTGATGTAAGCTCTTCCCGGCTTTTTCATTGGTTTACATTTGGAGTGTCGTTGCCCTTAGGGCTTCCTCTGAAGAAGACCTCTCAGTGAAGTCAAAGGTGAAGCAGCTAACGTTGGGTGATAAGGGAAAGTGCTTAGCACCCTTTAAACTAAGCACTCTCAATCTGCTCAGCAAACACACACACACACACACACACACACACACACACACACACACACACAAATCGACTGATGTGTATCTGTAAGGGATACTGAACCTAAACCAATATGGTCTCACACACACACACACACACACACACACACACACACACACACACACACACACACAAGCACACAAATTCCCCCCAGTGTCCCACTGAGCCTGTAATAGAAAACAATATGATACAGTCAGTTTAATGACCTCACTATGTTACATGTCAAGATTGGTTTGATAGCAGAACTGACAATCAGCCCTGGGGACATATTAACCTTCCTTTCCTCGGCACGGTAACATTTGGCAACAATAAGTTACACATAAAATCTGAGTTTTATATATATTTATCTGAGTGCATATCTACAAAATAATCCCATAGTTAGAATAAGGTGAATAGCATGTTTACAGTATAACATACATATAACTATATTTGTTGTACTGATTTGACTGTTTTGTTCATTACGTAATAATGAAAAATAAAAATAATAAAGTTGATTTTATTTAGTGGCTTGAAAAAATAACTTCTCAAACCGCTTTACATTAAACACATACAACTGTAGAAATACAAATAATAAAAAATAGGCTTACATATCGACAAATGCATTACAGCAATTCAGCAGGGAAGCAAAAGCTAACCTATAAAAGGTTGCGAGTTGTTAAAAAAGGTATAGTTTTTTAAAAAGTAGACGTTTAAGAAGTCAAATATGTATAAGAGTGTTATCGGTACATTTCATAATTTGGTGTTAAATTCAAATTTAAGAGTTTTAGCAGTTGAATTCTAAGATTTTGCGATAAAATACAAAAGATGATGCAAGACGCTGTTCTTTAACTGAAGCGCGTCAATCATTAAGAGATGGGTGTGGTTTCCAGGAACAGCGTCCAATCATCGGCGTAGCACTGAGGATGACACGCTGTTCAATGATGTAAAACTCATTATCACACTCAAATTATTTTCACCCACCAGCCGGACGTAATTAACACGCATATCCAGACTCACGTCAGCCCGCACAAATTGATTACAACATCAACCTGCGTTTTCTTGTTTTTTTTTCCCCTCGCAAAATAAAACTGTTCTACGATAGAGAAGAAGCCAGGAGCATATGTAGAAGGTGCGCGTGAAGCACGCGTCCCTTAACACGCTCACTACATTACCGACTCCATTTGTTCCTTTCCTCCTAATGAAATATGGGTAAGTGAGCTAATGGATGGCGGACTCCTGAACAATGCGAGCGCCGCAATCTCCCATCTCACTCGCAGCACTCGGGTAATTCTGGGTAATTTCAGGCTTGGCCTCAATCAGTGGCATTAGCCATCATCTCAGTCCTGAAGGGGTTAATTAAGGGCTGAGAGAAAAGCCCAAATTAATTGCCTCTCGTCCGGATGGGGTTTGGGGAGGTGCGTAGAAGACAGGGGTTTGGCGTTTTATACGTTAAAAATGGCTGACAGCAGTTAATTGCGACTGACATAAATAGAATAATGATAAGAAAAAAAGGATGCTTTAAATGATGAAATTTTTATAGAAACTACACCTTTTTTTAATACAAATTTTGAGGAAAAAAGCCAATATATGTGAACAGACATATGGACAAACAGAGAAGCAGAAGGCTATGTTTGTTTTATGGAGGTTGATGGATGAGCTCTGTGTTGTCAGAAATGTGGGATATGTGTGTATTTTTTTTTAGATCTGCGTTTGGCGTGAAGGTACGGGGCGTTACGCATCAGCGGGCATGAAACAGAGAGAGCTGAAGGAGTGCTCTCCTCCTGAAAGCCTCATCAGGACTTGTCATCGCTCTAATGAATATCATTTAAATTGCTTTGTATATGGGAGTGAGTTTGGATGTCGATTTAATTTGCGCATGTGTTTGAGTTCTTCTGCTTGACTAGGCGAATAGAGAGAGAGCGAGAGAGAGAAAGAGACACGAAGAAACAGAGAGAGGGGTAGACTAATGAAAAAGCGAAGCAGGGTGACAGCTTGATGAGACTTGACCTGATCAGACAAGTTTGAAAGGAAATTCTGACAAGACTGAGGCGTAAAATATACACTCCTACATGCAATCCACAGAGTGCACACGTTTCTGCATTCCAGGAAGTGCCTGCAAAGTGGGGTGTGTTATCAAGACTGCCGTTATATTGCTGGTTAGGAATTGAAGAGGGTAAGCGCGGTGCACCTGTTCTCGTTTGCTGATATCCCACCCCCCTGTCGAGGTGGAGCACTAATGATGCGTGAGGAAGCGGCCCCTGGACCTTGTGGTTATTCCAAATAAATAAATTCGCTGCCACTCAGCTGCGGGGAGGACGCCTCCTAAGGTTTTTAAGCATGGCCTTATCAAAATGAAATTACAATATATGCTGATACTGTAGTTCAACCCTCTCCCATCCCCCTGACTTCAAGCCATCGTCGCGAACGGATTCGCGATGCGCCCGAGTCGCGCTCGGCGCCGTGAAATATTACAACCTTTCTCAAAGCAAAAGATATAAATCCACATTGAGGAATTGCAAAAACAGCACAAAGCATTCCCAGCCCTCTGCTATCTAGTGAGCTGCTGATGATTTAGCATTGCAGGTGTATCAGGATCCTGAGCTCTGCAGACAAAGCCCAACCCTACCAGTGTTTTGCCTTCATTCTCTCTCTCTCTCTTTCTCTCTCTATTTCTCTTTCTCTCTCTCTGTCTCTCTTACTCTCTATCTCCTCGTTTTCTTTTCTTTTTTTTATTCCAGCGGTAATAAATGCGTCATTTGTAATTCATTTCAATTACTCAAGCTTTTTAATTGAGTCGGATCCAATTATGCCCCGGCAATTAGTATAATCAATTACGCTTTGATTACGCAGGTTTTCATGCTTGTCACTGCAGGATTCGGCACAGATGGGGGATGTGCACGGTGATTTCAGCATGCCGTCAATGCTATCTGCGTCCCGGCGGAGTAGACAGGCCAGGTAGATCTCACTCTGTTTTCAGGCTCACGGCTAATGCGCCGCACAGCCAGACATGCTGATATGCTTGTCAAAGTCAGCATTCTGACTGCCACAATTCATCTCCAAGTTCCGCACGTCGTACTTTAAGCGCCACTTCTGTGCCTTTCGGGAGGATTTATTGTGAACACTGCAATCTGAGTAGTAAAAGGAAGTGTTTCAGCAGTTTTACAGAGCAGAAAAAAGAATGCAGTCCCATGTAAATACATATGACAATCTCTTGTTTACTTTCAGCTGGCATTACAAATGTCTTTTTCCACAAATAATTTTTCACGATAGAAAACAACAAGGGACATTCGCACAGTGCTACATTGGCGTATTCATTTTTATCCGATTTGACAAAATAAGGAAAGGTCAAGAAGCCCAGGCCACAAACTTGCCTGCAAATGGTCGAGAATTCTCACCCGAACCAGAGGTGCGACACACTTCCTGACAGGCCATGTGACTAAAACAGACATACATAATAAAATATTAAACTTTAAATACCCCTTATTCATTCCAATCATCTGGGAAAGTAATGGGCAAAATTTCAGGCCTACATTTTCATTTGTATCGCGTCGGAAAGGCAGAATTTATAGCCCCTTTCGGGTATCTGCAGGAAAAAAAAAGTTCACCAGGTCCTCTTTCTCAAGACTTTCACTCCCTTTTCACTGCACTCTTTCTTTTTCTGATGCTGTGACATACATCTTCATTTGAAAGGCCTCAGCTCATGCCAGGGTGGAACTTTTATTGGTTGGGCTCTGTTTCCCCTGAAGGGCTGTAAACTGTTGCACACGAATAAAAAAAAGAAAGGCCAAGATCCTGCTTAATGCTGAGAGTGATTTTATTACATGACTGCTGGACAGAATTGAAGTTGTAGAGTTCGAGAACTTGGCAGCCGAGGAGGTTTTGTCAGAGATGATTGTGTCACAGTGTAACTATCGTTTTCTATTTTTTTATGAGTTCTCTGCACTGGTTCGTTCGTAATATGTTGTTCAGGTGAATAGAGCACTGGAAACTAACAACGGTAACTTAATCTCAGTGGGTCTGTAGAAAATATAAGATAAATAGGTGGCTGGGGGCTGGAAAATTAGGCAAATATACCAAAAATCTATTCACACTTCAGGTTCAGTCAAATTAACCCTACATTTGTTCTATTTCAACATATTTGCTGATAAGGGTCCATTTTGATAACTAATTTTAAGTTTTATATTTGTATAAATAAACCTGGTTTTTGTCACTAAAACAGCTGTAAAAACTGGCATGGTGTTTAAAAAAAAATAATCCAAGGGTAACTGTACCATTGTAACACAAGTCCTCATTTGGTTTAAACTTTTGGTCTCTATAATACATACGTAAAGGTAGCACAGGTCATGTATATACAGTTATGCACAAACATATATCTATTTTTTTTAAGGATTTGTAGTGCTTAAGCTAATGGACTTTGGAAGGTCACAAGTTCAAATCCCAGCTACAACAAGCTGCCACTACTGGGCACCTGAGAAAGGCCCTTAATTAACCCCATAAACACTCAAGTCTATAAATGAGATAAATGTAAGTCGCTCTTGATAAGAGTGTCTGCCAAATACCGTGAATGTAAATGTAAATAGTGTCACTGTCTGATTTCTGGAAATGTGCTACTTATACTTATAAATAAATGTTTTTTATATTATTATAATTTGAATTTTAGAAAAGTAGCACATTTGCAGAAATCAGACACTGACAGTATTTACATTTACAGCATTTGGCATGATGATAATGATGGTGGTGATTATTTATGTAAAAAAAAAAAATATATATATATATATATATATATATATATATATATATATATATATATATATATATATATATATAAATATATTTTTTTACATAAATAATCACCACGATCATCATCATGCCCAATGCCGTAATTATATATATATATATATATATATATATATATATATATATATATATATATATATATATATATAAAATAAATAAATCATCATCTTCATCCTCATCATCAAGAAGCTAGCAGAGTGCTGGAAATTGGATTAATAAATCCACATTACATTTTTTCAAGAAATCTTATTCACTCTAGTCTACACACTCAGCAAATAGTTCTTCACGTATCCTTTGGATGGTTTTAAGAATCAGAATCAGGATTCTTGGCCAATTGTGTTGACACATACAAGGAATTTGCATCCAGCTGTTGGTGTCTCCCAAATGTACAGACATAAATAATAACACTATACATTTAGCTTATATTCAAGACTATACAAGACAATGCAGACCAAACTGTTTTATACTGTACGTTGCAGAGTTTCTTTAAAGAGGACAAAACCATTTTAGGGTTCCAGATGGACAATACAAATCTTTCACTTAGTATCTGAGAATCTGAATCTGAGTTAGTTTGGTTAACCATGCAGACACATAATGAGGACGATGACACTTTTTTGTTGATCTTAAAGCATCTGATAAAACGAATTACATTTTTACATTTTATTTATAAAAAAAACATGATTTTTTTTCCAGTTTATTGTTCAAGGGTCTTTGAGGAACCTTAAATCAAAGTTTCTCCATCAGACAAGTTTTCAAGTAAATGTTTCCAAATCCAAACCAATTTTACCAGATACTTATATGCCTTTTCTATGCTAACACATTAATTAATTATTAGCTTTTTTTTTTTGTGTGTGCAGAGCCACATAAACACTGGGTCTAAAATGGAAACGAATACAATCGGTAGAGAACACTGGTCGATCACAAGGCATCATATACATACACACATTCACACCTGGAGCAATTTAGCATAGCCAATCCACCTAAATGCACGTTTCAGGGAAAGGAAGAAAACCAGAGAACCCAGAGGAAACCCCACTAGGACACTGCAAGAATATAAAAATCACTAAACAAAAAGTTAAGTTTAAATTTAAGCTTAAGGACTAATGAAAGAACGTAGAGCATTGGCAACTTAGCAAAGGCTTTAACATGATCGTACAGAGATTGCAACGTGTGCTTCATTTAGGAAAGTTCAAGTTTTACATTGAATTGCAAGAGTTTGCAAGAATTACATCAAGTTGTAATGATCTATTCTTGATATCAAAATACCCTTACAGGCCCACCTTTCATCTGTTATCAGAAATCCCTCTTAGCCATCACTGTTTGCCCTGCTTAAGATGGAGCAATCAAACACCCTCCCACTTATGAAGCTCTCCCCGCAAGCACTCTACAACTCCGACCCTACACATGACAGAATTTTAAAAGAAAAGTGCTAGGCTGAAACAGAATCTCATTTAGAGGATCACCAGGGCAGCTGATGACTTGATGAGATGAGCAGTTGTCATGGTGAGAGGTCCAGGGTCCGGCGACGAGAGAGGAGATCTCTCCTCTTAACTAACCTGCATCTTGACAAGGCAATCGAGTGGCACGGGAGAGTAATTAAATGATAAGTTCATATTTGAGGGACAATCGCGTGGTGCGGACTCTCTTGTCATGGCTCCTGGGTGGCGTGATGAATACCCTTATTAGAGGCTACGCTGCTTGCTGTCACGCGGGGGCCAGGCCTGACAGCAGTACCCACTGCTGTGATGTCCGCTGATAGCCCTCTGTAAGGACACCTGGAGCTACATAATGTAGGACAATGATGCAGACTGAAGCCTAAAATGTGGAGCATAAAACATAGATATCAACTAGGATACAGATTTATAATTAAGAATATATATATATATATATATATATATATATATATATATATATATATATATATATATATATATATATATATGCACTTTGATAATACAAAAATTTCAAAAAGAATAACAAAAATTCATAAGCAAAAATATTATTTTGAGTTTTGATGGGCAATTTAATAAGCCATAGGACATGCAGCAATATTACATCAGCAATTATTCACAAGACAAAGCTGAGCCAATGCCTTTATCCAAAACACGACCATAGTTTAAAAAGAAGTCTTTATTTTGCAACCATAGGTTCCTCCAATGATTTAGATACACTCTATGGTATGATAGAGTGTCGCTTTAAATGTAGGTACATGATAGGGCTAATTGTTATTCAAGCTTTGCACTCCTAAACACTGCGATTTTGTATCCCAATGATGGCACAGCTGTCCATGGCTGGGAGTCTAAGAGAGGACAATTGGTGGGAAGGATGGACCTGTCGATCAGACTAACACTAGTTAATCATGAGCATGTGTTAGTTCATTTAAACAGAATAGAGCAGTTAATTCACTATGCATGAACAGCATTTTAAAAAAGACGCAGTCACTGGATTAATGTGTCATTGGGAGGTAGCATGTGGTAACATTCACCACCAAACTGGTAGATGTCTTGCAGGCACTTTTTTGTTTTTTATTCTGTTACAACTGGTCTTGGTGAAAAACTATATCGCAAGCCGTATGTGGTGATGGGCTTAAAGATACTGTATTCAAAAAAGCCTTCCTGAAATGACCTTTTTATTCAAAATATCTGGTTTCTATCATGGAGGCAGCATGGTAGTGAAAAGTGTACTGTTAACACTTAACAGCTCCAGGGTCGCTGGCACAATCCTGAGCTTGTTTTACTATTGGGGCGAGGTTTTTATTTTTCCTCTCATGCCTGTGCTGGCTTTCTCAGGGTTTCCTCCATTTTGGTAATTCCATTTTGCTGACTCCGGATTACCTCTAGAACTATAAGTGTGTGTGTGCATGACTTTCTCCAGGTTTTTTTTTTCCTACTTCAAACTAGACTTCCCGTTGTTGGCTCCATATCTACCACACCCCTGCTCTAGATAAAACAAGTACTGAAAAAAAATACCAAATGGTTCCATGATTTCTATCTCATGTATCATTCATTGTGTTGGGAAATCTCAGCCAAGTGTGTAAACGGTTTTATAGGTTCAAGAGAAAATCCTTTCCAAATAAAAGAAAAAATTATTTTAGATTTTCTTACTCACACGTTAGGTGGTGATTAGAAACCTTCACGTATGTTCGTGGCAGATATGGATCACTTATCGCGTCAGTGTATTACATGTTTTGCATCTGGCTTGATAAAGCAAGAGCAAGGATATGGGTAAAGGGCTTTATCTCGACAGTATTCCGAACTTTATCTCATGGACAATACTTCACACATCTAAAGTAGTGGTTTGCTTCTTAGGTGTGGTTGCTTGTCCCTGAGCCATGTTAGAACAGGGTTACATCTAATAGGTGGTGATCACCTCCCCTCTCTGCTTTCATCTGGGTCTCTTTAAGTCCCATTTTGGTGTAATCCTGCGTTGTGTGCCACTGTCTCAGTAGGACGCCATTGTGATCCTCTATTGTGGCGGCACTATAAAGCAGTCTGTGTTGTCTCGCCAGCTTCCTCCTCGCACAAAGATTGTGTGTTCAATGGCTATTTCCGTCACAAAAGAAAATAAACCTGGGCCCTTTGACGGGATCTATGATAATGTTGTGTGAATATGAAGGGGTGGAGTGTGGCCATGCTGAAGAAAAAGAAGGAAAAGATGACTGTGTGTGTGTGTGTGTGTATGTTGGGGGTGGTGTCTGGGGGTGATGGTATGTGAATGATACATTCAGCCAAAGAAGTCCCTGTTCGACAGTTAAAAAGCCATAGATTTGAAAATCTGCTGGTTGCATTTCAACACAAAATTGGAGCGTATTTAACAAATCCAAATCTGTATGGAAATAAAAAAAAAAAGTACGGTAATACGGAGAGCCTTAAATACCAAAGGTCTTTGGAAGTCTTGCGTCAGAACAGGGGGCAATAAAATATGCTCCATTTCAGGTCTTACGCTAATAAATCAAAAAAAGGAGACCCCTGCACAGCTTGCACCTTTATATAGCTTCTACATAAAGGTCACTTCTCTTTTTTCGAGGTAATTTAAAGATCAAAATGCGGAGTGTCAGTGTTTCCATAATACACTGCGCCACCCGTCGCACCCAAACGCGCCATGCTGTGATATATTTTAATCATTTCTGCAGGATGCACACACACCCCACTGAGCCATCTTTCTGTAGTCCGGAGTAATATTCATATGTATCTAAGGAACTTGAGCTACATTTTTTTTTCTTCCACCTCTGTCTTTTGTTCTCTGCATTAACGGCAGGTCTCAAAGATTAGCTAATCGTTATAATGATAGCCTTATTAAGTACAACACATGGACGTGGAAGCTGTGAATTCCTGGGCAATTACAAAGGCGGAACAGTGGTTAATGTATATTGGCTCAGTGTGGGGCCAGGAAGGCTGAGACGCCTGTAAAAAAAAAAGGCCACTCAGGCAGACACGTTCAAAACGGAGTGACACTTAAGCTGCTGATGTCACCAAAGCAAACAATACGGCGGGATGAAATGAAGCTTGTGTCCCAGACAATGTTGGCCCATAGCCATGGCAAATCACAAGCGGTGGCTTTAACTTTCCCAGACATGAACAGCAAAGCTGGAAGTCACACAAGGTTACAGACATCCAGACACAAGACAAATGAACGGATGAATAAATAAACGCATGAATTACAGTAGTAGAATTAAACACGAACGTCTGGATCCTCATGAAGAGCTGGAATACTTTTCAGAGGACTTCTCCCCCAAATCCCTCCCTGCTCTCCCCATCTCTTTCCCTCCCTCTCTTCCTGCTCTTATCCCCTCAGACATAGTGAGAGCCGTCAGATGTGGTTTGTCCTGACGGCTGACGGATCGGCCGGAGACGCTCGTCTCTGGGCACTTCTCTATATATTGTTAATATAATGCATGATGACGTGGCCAATTATGAAGCGGCCGTACGCTCAAATAGCATGTCAAAACCTGTGTATCAATCTATTAGACCCTGTCTCCTCCTGGCATTAGTAGGCACCTTAAAGCAGCTCTAGGGCTCACTGAGGGAGAGAAAGTGCTTAGCTCATGGGGATCTTGCCTCAGATCTCATCCAGGCCTTTTAAAGAATAAAAAAAAAACTGCCACTAATAAGATGGGCGTGCAGGTGAGGCTTCACTCCTTCATTCCTATAAACCACACACTCGTGCATCCATGGTAATGTGTAAAGATAATGGAGTAAAAGCTGTGGATGGAAAGCTGTCAGCAGACCTTCTGCACAGTGTATTTATTATTTTTGCTTTTCAAACACCTTCGCATTGGCAGTTGTTTCAACTACGCTTTAAATTGAAACACTCAGCATTTTTTCAGCTTAATCTCTATCCTCTGTGTCTGTAATGTCTAGCATATTACTATAGACAGGAATTTTGACGGCTTTGAAGAAAAGAGCTGACAACCTGTTTACTCAAACCTCAGTTCTAATTGAGGTCTGAGGGCTGCTATTAGAATGTCAGTAAATGTTTATGCAAAACACATGGCACTTCCTGTATACTTCAGTCCAAAATATTAATAACTTGGAACAATTCCTTCATTCAGAAATTCACATACCCTGTTTTTTTGGAAAGAGTTTTTTCCCTGTTTACCTTGTGTGGGTTTTCTGGTTTCTTCATACATTCAAAATATGGACAGGTGTGACTAAATCTAGAAATTACACAAGCAAAGTACTCTACAACATCCTGGAATTCAATCCATGGTGTATTCCCATGTTGTGGCCAGTGTTCCTAACCCTGACCAGGATAAAGCAGTGACTGAAAATAGATAAATGATTAAATGAATGAACAAATCCGTAGCTTGTGGTTGCAGTGTAGCCTCCAACTAGGCTTTAATTTAGTTTTCAGGCAGACATTTGCCACAAAGCTGTACAGAACGTGACAGTAACCAGAATTCTTCAGTGATATAACTGTATAGCTCCAGGATAAAACTACATAATGCCCTCAGGCACTTTATTAAAAGTGAGTTTTCCCAGTACAACAAAATGTGCTGAAATTTCTATCTGTGGTTATTCCATACTTTTTGGCAAATCTAAATCTGAAAAAGATACTATAAAGTTTTCCTTTAACTTTTGACTTTGTTTGATGAAAGTTGATTTAATCTGGATGTTCAAACCCTTTAAGAAATAGGTCATTGTGTTTACTGTTAAATATTTACTCATCTGCTACATTTGCAATATTTGCTTTGTCTGGTAACCGCACCATTCTCCTCCCTAAAAGCCAGACAAAGAGGCAAAAATAGCAAACGAAACATGACAGATTCTCACAGACTCGTTTTGCGTGAAAATCCACCATTTCACTGGAGAAAAATGCCAATCCTGTCCTTGGTTTAAGGGCAGTGACTTAAGGGCAGTGGCTCTACTGTGCCCCCTGGGGAGCCTGGCATTTTGCCTGCTGTCACGCCAATCTTCTACACACCCCTCCTGAAAAGTCGTGCCCCTATGTCACTTTGATGAAAGTTTTTAATAAGTCTAGTCTGGCCTGATGAGATGCTGTTGACTGAAACTGATTCCACTGGCAAAGCCAGGTCAGCTCATCTGACCGTCTGTGAGGAAAGCTGTTCTATCAATATGCGTGCTTAATGAACTTTCAAGAATTTTTATTACAGAAAAAAAATTGATAGGATGTTTTGACAACAGAAAAATAACTCATTTTCCTATTAGGCTACAGAATTGGTACAGTATACAGTATTGGTAGTAATATTTTTTGTTTCACAACACGTAGCAAAATACACTATAAAGACTGTTACGAGATTTTATGTGCATTAAAAAAATTCCATTCCACATTTAGTCTGCATTTGCTCTTATAATAACCTCTACTCTTCTGGGAAGATGTTCCACTAGAGTGTGTTTGTGAAGATTTATTTTCATTCATCCCCAAGGTTGAAGTAAAGCCGGGTACTGATATAGAGTGAGGAGGCCTGGGGTGCAGTCAGTGTTTCAGTTTATTAAGAGAATACTTATTTGCATTGATGCTGTCTATCCTACTACAAGCTAAGTTTTTAATAAGTTTTTATTTGTATTTAAATTTCATTGCAGTTACTCAGTTCAAGTGTTTAGTGAATCAATTGGCAAAATATCTAGTCAGATTTTCATCTTAAACAAGAATTAAAGAAAATCAAATTTACATGTAGGAAAATAGACCAACAATATTAATATGGTGGTTTAATGTGGCCTGACATGAAACAGAGTTACTCTTACCAATTTGAAGTTCATTCTCCTCCATTTTATGAGTTTCCCCAAAGAGTTTATTCCAATAAAATACATTTTTTGACAAGAATTACGATATATATTATATATATAAAAAATGTAAATAATTTATATGTAATGTTGTGAAAGAGCAATGTCAACTACTTTACTATATCAACTCTTCAGCAATATAGTCAGGATTACAAACAGACTACGTTTCCCAACAGCCACTGCACTTGATCACACATCACTGATCACCTACACCTGATTCCAATTCACAGCTGATTAGCACTTATATTTAAGTCTCATGTTGTACTTTATCATTTGTCTCATGTTGTCCTCAACCGGTTGTTTCTCGTTACTTGGCAAATCCTCATCAGGCTGTCTTTTTTTTTAGCTTAAAAAACTAATACTTATCTAGAAATAGAAAAAAACAGAAACTGAAAAGCACTATGTTCTCTGTCCTTGAGGATTTTCCACTGGTGGAAAGCTTGTTGCATGTAGCATTGTGTAATCAAATCCAAATCATTAAACTTCAAAATCAAAAAGTCATAAATGCTGTTTTGTTATGTCAGTCATTCCTTTGCAGTTAAAATAAACTAATTAACCAGTCAGAGTCCATCAAACTCTTTCTTAGGTTGCTGGAAAATGTGCTACAATTCTGTTTTTTGAATGTGCTGTATCCTATATACTGTATAGTTTATAGTTATATGCTATATACTGTACAGAGAAAGTGGTAGCTCAGTGGTTAAGGTGTTGGACTTGATGGATAGTTGTGAGTTCCTTTCAAACTGCCACTGCTGGGCCCCTAAGCAAGGCCCTTAGTTGCTTAGCTATATTAATAAGATAATTAAATTTCTTGTATCAAACAGAATACATATGCTTATGTAAAATGATGATTGTGTAGATGACTGCGTTAAATAGTTTACTGTAAATGCACAAACATCATTGCTATAGTTATGCCAGTTCAAGCAGGGTGTGTATCTGCATACCAGTGTTTATGTGAGTCACCGTGACAACTTTAATCACTGTAATACATTCTGATCCGTACCACACAGTGTACGTACATGCCAGCCTTTTATGAGTGTGTCACTATGTGCACGTATTACACACATGCGATGCTATAATTTTCATGTAACACTTTACCTCTGGGGTAAACAGCCAGTGTGTTTGTTTGGTTACATTTCTGCAAGTGATCTGACATTAATAACCCCCAACCACCACCACCACCGTTGCCACAACTACCAATACCCCTCCATTCCTCTTTTGCCTTCTCCTTCCTTCTTTCCCTCTATATGTCTCGTGGGACGTCTTGTCTGACAGAGCGGCAGTAAAGTTTGTCTGCCTTAGCTCACTCTTTGATGCTGTCACGTTCGATCGGCTCAAAAAGTTCAGGCCCATCAAGCACTTGCAAATTAGAAGCCCTTGTACACGGCACTACATTTGTGCTGCCAGCGGCGTCTTGTTCCCTCCCAACCACAAAGCAGCCTGGCATCCTGCTTCAGCTTTCTAAAGTGCAACTGGCTCACATATGGTGACAAAGATGGCTGACAGAGACAGTTATAGGCACTGATTATCAGCGTGCACATGAGTAGCACATTGTTACGGCTATGTCATTTTAGAACGCCTCTGGCTTTTGCGTGACATATGTTCCCGTTTATGGTTGTTGTGAAAGCAGCATTAATGACTTCTTCAACACAGACTCATCTGCTTCAGTGGCTACTGGATTGTATCACTGAATATGCTCTCATCTTAAATCTTTCACAAAAAAATAAATCATTGTAAAGTCAAGATTATTGAACTGTTCAAGAAACTGGTGCAGCAGGGCTTGTCTACATCTGTCCACTGACACCTAGGAGGAGAAACCCATAAGTTTTCCAGCCATATTTACATTTACATTTATGGCATTCAGCAGACGCCCATATCCTGAGCGATGTACTAAAGTGCTTTTAGTCTCTATCAATGAATACCTCAACACTGGTTCACTAGGTTACAAACTTAGGATACCACTTTTTTTATTTAAAAGCATAAAACAAACTGAGAAAAAGTGTTATTTTAAGTTTCAGGAAACGTCTGAAGATCATCTAGGAGAATTTAATTCCACCACCTTGGTGCCAGAGCAGAAGAGAGTCTTGATGCCATATGTGGTTCCTCCCCAAACTGTTACCACAAAGTTGGCAGCACACAATTATATAGGATGTATTTGGATGTGGTTGCATTAAATTTTCTCTTGAACTTTGAGACCCAAACTTGTTCCAACATGTCAATGCCCTTGTGCACAAAGCCAGATCCATCAACATAAGGTTTACATTGGTTACAGTGGAAGATCTTAAATGGTCAGCTATAAAGCTCTGATCCCAACCCTACTGAACACCTTTGAGATGAATTGGAACACTGACTGCACCCCATATGTGGTTGCCTCATCTACATTAGCATTTAGCAATTTACTAACACCCATGTGGCTGAACGAGCACAAATCTCCATAGCCACAATGCAATATCTAGTGGAACATCTTCAGAGATGTTATTTAAATGTTACTGTGGAGTGGATGTTATTGTGGAAGCAAATAGAGACTAAATAAGAAATTGGGTGTTCAGAAAGCACAAATTAGTTTTATTTTCACAAACTTTTGCCCATATAGTGAATGTATTCTAGTTATGGAGAGGTAACTTCAGTTGAGCCCTTTACTTCATAAAAAGCAGCTTTAGCTAAGAAATAATACTTTGTTTTAAGAGATCTACCATAGTGTCATTGAAAGAGATCAGAATTTCTAAAAGCTAAAGCTAAATCTTACATACCAGTACCTCTAAATCAGTAACTGTGGACAACTACTCAACTGGTTTTATTCCTCCTGTAACTTTGTGTACAAAGTTCTAACTCTTTATCGTACCTGACGCACAATACTGTCATTTGCACTACCATGCACTCTCACACTTTATGTACATCACTGATCTGTCATATAATCTGTATCCCTATTTAAAACTCATACTGTCTATATTGTCTCACATTGTCTTTATTGTCTTGTCTTGTCTGTTTTGTCTCCTATAGTCCAAGCTGAATGTATAGTTTTATTTATGTCTGTACTTTAAGAGTCACTATCAGCTGGAACCAAATTCCTTATGTGTGTCAACACACTAGTTCAATAAACCTGATTCTGATACTAATTAGCGCCCCAAATATCACCAACACATCATGAGCAGGAACCTTTGATGCTGCAACCAGGAACAATGTAAAAATACAGTTGCTGTGGTACCAAAGGTAAATTTGGGAAAAGACCGGCGATTGTGTAATATCTACAATACGCTCAACTGGAACAGTACAGCTCTTGGTTTTATCCTCATTATGCGTGAGGCTAGTTAGCACGCAAAGAGCGATGGCTTTATTCGAACAAACTCAAGGCGTTCGGAAATGTTTGATAGCTCAGGACACGGTGGGTGGATCTTCTCATGTCGAGCAGCATGACACACGAGCTGAGCTGCTGCGGCGGTTATATAACCACACAGGATGAAGGCTCTGATCGGTCTGTGCCATAGCTTGCCACTCTGAGTAGGAGTGGGCTTGACGGGCTCTGATCGCCCGAGTGACAGAACTAATCTCCAGCCCCGGTGCCGTACTCCGGACCGCTCTCTGATCAGCTCCCATTAGAGCTAAACACTCTGAATGATTTGAAATAAAATCAAAATCAATTTGTGAGGCCCTCTATTCCCAGCCGTCCCCCCGGGCAACGGGCCTTGTCACATCCTGTCGCATGGAAATTGACATTTTGACACACGCACGCAGGAGGACAAAAAAAAAGAGAGCAAGTATATGAGCTAGACAGAAAGAGAGATACAAGAGAAGATGAAAAAAAGGCAAAGCCCAACGAAGAGAAGGAGGTACTTTGCTAGAATCTCGGCATGTCACAGCCGAGAAGGGACAATCATGAGCTGTCAATCAATTCATTTACGAGGCTTGGCTTTGCTGTTAGCTTTGCAGAACGCTCTCGGTACCTGCAGGTTTCCTCGCTTTCTTCTCTGCGTTTGCATTTTTTTGTGCATCTGGTACCGATATGCCGTCCTCAATAGCTCTACTCATGCTGTGTCAGAGACACAACAGATGGCGGATGATAGCCACAGGGAGATGTGTGTGATGTGAACTTGATCGACACCCGATGTCATCGGGTTGGACAAGATGAAAATGATTGACAGATGGAGCGGAGAAAGACATTCTGCACGCTATATGAGGCGTTTGCGACATGCAGATGTCTTTGCAAAAGGAGTCATGTAAAAGATAGACAGAGAGATGGAGTGTGGGTGGGGAGAGGGATTTGTGGCATTTTGTGTGTGTGCATGTGTGTGTGTGTGTCTGTGAGCATGTGTGTGTACATCGAGTCAGGTCATGGTGAGGTGAGTGGCCTTATCAGGCACATGCAGAAGATGTCGTCCATTTGCTGTGACACAGGCTGTGGTATCTGAGCTCGGCTTGCCAGGGAGATGTACTGTTTGTCGTTTTGACAGCTTTGGGTGGGCGCAGTGCATTTCACGATGCAGACAGTGTGAACTTTGCTGAAGATCCGTCAGTCTTCCAGGGCCTTATGGGGATTTCCATCTTAAACAAAACAGCAGGAGCGTAAAAAGACAGAGACCCAAGGATACAGCACATGCTGCTCTAATCAGTCTTACTACCACCCAACTATAAAAAAAAAAGAAAATGGCAAAAGCAAGGCTTACAGCAGAGCTAAAAGTAGCCATGTTTTTGCTGTGTTTATGCAGAATAAACCACTGAGATTCTCCCGAAATTAACCGAACCTGACACTGGCGTTCGGATGCGCAGTTGGCTGCCACCCTGTTTAGTATGCAAGAACGCGTACGGATGAATAATAACACAGACACCGTTACTTACACACCAACATGCTGGCTTTGCAAATAAGTCGAATGTCTTGGAATCACCTTCGATTAATTCAATTATTTTGGTTAGTTTTACGTAATGACACATAATTAGCTGGTGTTGTAATGATAATTAATTACACCTTAATTAAAGGTCTATCAATGGACATTAATTTAAAGTGTTAGCTAATTAATCTTCTCTTTCTAGCTCGCACCCACTTCGGTATGCACCTGGATATTTGGTTTGCCTTAAGCAGATGTGTTTCAGCAAGGCTCCAGTCTAAACATCTGCACCTACACTGAGCACCCAAAAGTGCATCACGATGCCTCGAGGTGAGACGTTGTGTCCACTAACCAAGTGACCCAGGGGGTGTGTTCAAGAAGGGAGAGATCGTGACACTGTTGTTAAACGGGCAAATCGGAGATGTCAGTGTGATGACAGGAGTGATGGTGAGGGGTGGAGATGATGGCTGAGGGGTCTGTGTGTTATTGCTGCCCCTGTAGACACACAGAAACTCTGCTACAATTAGTCACAGAAGAATGCCTGACACTAATAGCCGTCGAGAAACAAGGATGTCACTCTGATCCAAACTGTCAGAAGCTGATGAACATCTTTAGCATGTATGCACGGACAGAATCGAATACATAGTACAGTTTTGACCAAGAAAATAAAGTGGTGTAATTCAGATTTCTGTTTTGTGGAATTTTGCTGAAAAGGCTATAACATTTACTTTAACTGAATTACAATGAATTGAACTGAACTCAAGAATTGACTGATTCAAGTGACGGGTAAATAGATGGCTTTGGTTTATTGATGGATGGATGGATGGATGGATGGATGGATGGATGGATGGATGGATGGATGGATGGATGGATGGATAAGAGGATTAGTGGATGGATGGATGGATGGATGGATGGATGGATGGATGGATGGATAGATAGATAGATAGATAGATAGATAGATAGATAGATAGATAGATAGATAGATAGATAGATAGATAGATAGATAGATAGATGGGGTAGGTTTGGATGTATGTATGGATAAATGAATGAGTAAATGTATGTATGTTTGGATTGCTTGATATATGCATATGGTATGTGTGTATGGATAAATGAATAAGTATATGGATGGATGGTTGCATGACTAGTATGATGGAGAAGAATAGAATAGAATAGAATAGAATAGAATAGAATAGAATAGAATAGAAATATCTTCCCAGAAGAGTGGAGATTAATTATAACAGCAAAGACGGACTACACCTGGAGTCGTGTGATTAGATAGATAGATAGATAGATAGATAGATAGATAGATAGATAGATAGATAGATAGATAGATAGATAGATAGATAGATAGATAGATAGATAGATAGATAGATAGATAGATAGATAGATAGATACTAAGATTTGCACTGTAAACTAATGAAGGTAATGAATAAGGGCCTAAATGAGGGAATTAGCAAAAAATCCATTTTGCCCTCTTTCATATTTCCAAGGACAAGTGAGTTGCCACAAAGAGAGCAAAACATAATAGCGCACTAACCAGATAGACACCAAATCATCGCACAACTAATTGCTACATAAATCTCTTGTTTTATACCATCAGCAGTTGAGCATCTCTGAAGTTGAATTACGATTGATTTTCATTTCAATTTAATTAACACTAAAATGTTATTATGCATATATAATGCAATATGTTATTATGCCTCTATGCTTTTGTCCAACATGCACGGCGAGCAGTTATTTCATTAATTAAGTTGTTATTCAGGTTCACACAGGATTCGTGTCACGCACACGACAAAAACGTCTTCAGACATAGGGCGAATAATGGCATGAACAATACAACACCTAAATGCAGAACAAAAAAGGGATTGCATTACTCTGCATTTAATTTAGCAATCTAAAGCAAAGTGAAATGGGTGATGGTGGTGGGGGGTGTTTGGTGGAAAGCATGATCTCCTCTGCGGCACATTGATGAGATGCATTCATTTCTTTCCCCTGTGCTAATGTTTACGCCGTCTAAGTGCCAATGGGCAGGCGATTAGAGAGAGAGCGCTGGAGAATGGCAGCGATGTGATGCTACCCCTATTCCACCCCACCGCCAGTCTTCTCTTTCTTGCTAATGACACGTCACACGCATGTCTCTCTCATGCTTTGACAGACACGGTGTCAATCATCACCACGGAAACAGACCCCATGATGTCACCCAGCTGGCCCAGCTCGACAGCTGATGGGCATCGGAGACAGCGCTCACACCTCTGCTGTGCTCTGATTGGCCCAATTACTCTGCTGCAGTACTAATAACCCAGCGCTCCAAATGGCCCTAATCCCCTTCATGCCTCTCATATGACTGTGTTCATTTTGGTAATAAATCTTTTTTGTGGTGCAGCTTCGCATTTTTTTTCCCTTCATCCTTTTGTCCTTTGGTTTGCAGATGCAGAACATTGTGTGTGTATATATATATATATATATATATATATATATATATATATATATATATATATATATGAGGGGGAGGGTGGTGGGTATGTTTTTTTCTTTTATATTTTTACATTTATACATGCTTTTATCCAAAGCGACCGGATACTATAAAGCATATAAATAAGTAGTTGAATGTTCTCAAGTGGTTCTCTGGCAGGCACAGGATTTACAACGGACTTACAAGTATTATATCGCATTACTGTATTTTCCAATATCGAATACAAGAGTCTATAAAATGCAACCTCTGTACATTCATGCTCAATAATCACTCACATCTAGACGCTTATTCCAGGAGTGCAAACGGTGCAACATGACAACTCGGTTCCTGTGTGTTTTAGAAAGGACAGGAGACGAGGAGAAGGAGGAAGAGGAGGCCAAAGGGTGCTGAGAAGAAGGCCCGGGTAGACACCAGGCTCCCATGGGTGTAATCATTTTTTTTTAAGACTGCCAGGGTGTTATTTGAAATGTCTGTTTAGGCCTGTGTCTGAGTGACATGGCTGCAGAGATGCAAAGGCTGAAAATGACATGTTAAGAAATACTTGACCGCGCATGCCTCGTCTTGGAGCGTCAGCGCTCGATGAATTTGTACGCTCCACTCCAGCCAGAGCTGGGGAGAGAGGAAAAAAAAGAAAAAGAAAAAGCAAGCTGTTCCAACATATGTCTGGGTTTATGATATGCATTAAACATGTTTGTTTCACAAATATGGAGCATTTTTCAGTGTTGCTCAAATGAAGCCAAGCTAATGTTAACAAACAGCGCTTCACTCTTCAGGATTAATAGCAGAGTTTCCGAGCACACCTTAATAAAAACACTTGGACCGTCTCACTGACACTGCTGATTGTAATTATTGTTTATGGTGGGCGGTAGAGCCTACCAAAGTGAAGGCGCATGCTGGGCTTTGAAGCTTGGGTAAGTACAGATATAACACACCAGATTGCTGGCGAGCGCAAAACACATAAACAGTCCCACACACATGCAGTGGCTCACGCCTCAGTTTCTGATACCAGTCCATACTGGCTACTATGCTGAAAGGAATGTGCTGTCTTTCTGTTTCAGTCGCTCTCTCGCTCTCTCTGGCTGTCTGTCTTCTGGGTGAAGTACTACCTCAGTAGAATATAATAAGATTTTATTTAACAAAGTGTCCATGTCAAACAAGGCCCATTCCTCTGACGACAGCCGATGCAGGAGGCGAGCTAGAGAGAGAGAGAGAGAGAGAGAGAGAGAGAGGATGACTGTCGACAAAAAAAGGCAGCCCAAGATTGGCCCGGGATTCATTAAAGCTCAGAACACGGCACATATTTTCATTATTCACACAAAGGTACGTGTCAGCTAATCACGGTGAAATCGCCGGCGTTTAAAAAGCTAACAGACAGACTCCATTCATTACGTCAATTATGAATTAGCACCTCTCCGCCATCTCACGCGCTCGGAAACGTCTACTGCCGTCTTAATTAGCCAAACATGGGGCATCAATTCCTGTCTCCACACATACACATATATACACACACACACACACACACACACACACACACACACACACACACACACACACACACACACACACACACTAACACACTAACACACACACAGAGCTGAGATTTGAAATGGCATGTTGGGACATTTAATGAGGGAGGCTCTCGTGTTTGTCATGGTTTGACAATACATTACCTATCTTATAGCTTTGCCTGTTTCAAGTATAAAATCTATCAGCGGTACTCGTGGAGGAGGTTTTCCTCTCTAAAGAACGCAAATATGCTGTGCCAAACAATACAGTAAATAAACATAGCTGAGATATCTTTTATATGGTTTGAGACTTGTTCAAATGAGTACCATGATGAATTGGGTCAAGTCTGCACAATTGCAGACATACAGAATCTTTTTTATTTCAAATAAAATAAACAATATAATACTATAACCATTGACGAAAAAATCCGAATGCATAAAGGAAACTTAAACATTGAATTGTATAGCATTTTATAGAAAATTATAACCTTTATTATCTTTATTTTCTTACAATCTCACAACAAAAAGGATGCATCTTTCCTTTTCCTTATGTTTTGTTTTTATCTGTCTGTCTGTCTATCCATCTATGTGACTCCAGGTGTAGTCCGTCTTTTCCGTTACAATAATCTCCACTCTTCTGGGAAGACTTTACACTATATTTGATAGCGTCTGTTCAGAAGGGTCTAAATCGTGAAACCACTGAAATGCCTCTTCTGGGTCTTTGAGCAAAGCTTCAACTGTTCTGTTCATCTATCTTTCCATACTTTTTTTGTCTATAAATCCAAACCTTACATTTTTATACATCCATCAATCCCAGCTTTCTCTATTTTTCTATTAAATTCCTATGTATCAATCCAATTATCCTTTCATCCATCTTCAAAAAATCTATCTATCTATCTATCTATCTATCTATCTATCTATCTATCTATCTATCTATCTATCTATCTATCTATCTATCTATCTATCTATCTATCTATCTATCTATCTATCTATCTATCTATCTATCTATCTATCTATTTATTTTGCTCTAATATAAACCTGATTTGCTCCAATTACTTTTTTTCAGCAAGGAAAGGTAAAAACAAGTGAGGTGATGTAGTAGCTGAGTGGTTAAGATGTTTCACCTCTGATCAAAAGATTGTGAGTTCAAATCCCAACACCACCAAGTTGCCACTGAACAAGGCCTTTAACCTTTAACTGTTCAGTTGTATAAACAAATTTATAGCATTAGGCAGATAAGAGCATCTGCCAAATGCTGAAAAGTATTATTTATGTCTTATTTCTATCAAATAGAGCTGGTAGCTTAGTAGTTAAGACACCGGGCTTTGAATCGGCAGGTCACAAGTTCAAATCCCAGCACCACCATGCTGCCACTGCTGGGTCCACTTAACTGCTCAGTTAAAAGTCGCTCTGCCAAATACCATAAATGTAAATGTAAAATGAGGTAAGCAATGACAAAAGAAAAACCTTGTTCTTTAAAGCGTCCTGCATCAATGTGTTTGAATCATGTCCAAAACATACCTATACACAAGCAACCATGACCCCCCAAGTGCCACCCTGAGCCATCTGTCCAGCACAGCTGAGATCAGATATTAGCCACTGCGCTGTCGAAATCAGGTCTTCTTCCCCTGCGTCACTGTCTCTTTAAGAACAAGACCCTCCTGTTTTTTTTTCCCTGCTGCCACGGCTCCAGCCAACGAGCACTGCGAAGTGTGACATGATCATGCTCACTTTACGTAGTTAAGCCCTCGCCTGGGCCGACCACTCCAGCTGCTCAATGAGTCATTTGATTGTCATCTACCTCGTGCACTCTCAGGCAGAGGATGGGACAAAAGAAATGAGAGATAGACACATCGAGATTAAGAAAAAAGCAAGATGATACAATGAGAGAGGGAGAGTTAAAGGAAGACATGATTGTACACATAGAAAAAGAGAGACAGAGAGAGAGAGAAAGAGAGAGAGAGAGATAGAGAGATGTGGGATGAAGCTAGGGATGAAGCACTGAGGTAGAAAGATGAAGAGGGATAGGAATTGGTTTGAGAAAGAATAAGAGAGAGAGAGAGAGAGAGAGAGAGAGAGAGAGAGAGAGAGAGTGAGAGCAGCGCCTGGAGCGTTGTCTGCTCAGTATGACAGGCAGTCACAGAGGCCGAGCCACCGCGCAGGCAAAAATAAGTGAGTTAGAACAGAGCTGCTGGCTCTGTAATAAAGCGTTTAATGGACAGACAGCCTCTCCTTGCCTTCCTCAGGGCAACACTAAATCCCTCTTTATTGTAGTTTGCACAGATGTTAGTGAGTTATCCATTTCTCTAATCACACTGGATACTGGCACATCCATCTTAAAGTTGAAAAACAACCCCCTCCCGCCCATTCAAACTCTCACACACACACTCTCACACACACACACACAGCCTTCCTCTCATCCCTCCCTCTTTTTTTTAAGTTGAAAATGAGTCATCTGTAGGTCACTTGCTCCGATACAAATAGAATTCAGACGATATTGTGTCCCGATTCGAGGGTTCATGCGATTAGCCAGCGCCGGCGGTCAGGCTTGCTTTATGGCTTTTGGTGTGTTTTGCGGCCGGACATGATATTGCTGAGCAGCCCCGTCATAAAGACACAGACATTGTCCTCAGGCCTTCATCACGGTAACACGATTCGCCGCCGTCGAGCAGGGCCAACGATGTCAGATTGGTTTTGGGCCCTGCGAATTTCATAACGCCGAGCTCCAGCCAAACGCAAAGCAAACGCGATTTGCTCATTGACAAACAACAAAGTAGGGTGGGAAAGTAAGTTTAAATTAGAGAGATGTGGGTCAGGATAAAATGATAAGTACGGGCATGTGTGCTTTACCCTGATGTAATTTCATTCATCCGAAATCAATTCCGCCAGCAAAGACAGTGATGGTTTAACTGGTGTATGGCTCTGTTATTTGATTGAATTTTTTTTTTACTGCTGGACCACTTTCTCTTGAACATTCAATGGAAAAGTTGTGTTTAATGTGACTGTTTTGTTTTGTTTGGCCACTTTAATAGACATGGTGTCTTCTTTTCATCATTGGGATTCTTGAGAATTGAGACAGACTTGCTGACTGTGACCATGAGCATGTGAGCGATTCAAACATAAATAAAGAAGGAAGCATGAGGTGGAAAACAAAGGAGAAGCGAGACCGTTTCGGTATTCGGTGAAACACAGATGGGTTAAATCTGGACGCGTGACAAAAATGTGTCTGGCTTAATGATGTCAACTAGTGTTGTCTTTGCCCTTCTCTTCTTTTGCTTTCTCATCTTATCACTCCATTTGTAAAAAAAAAAAACAGGATGCAAGCATGCTACCACAAGACACATGGTCCGCATCTTAATTTCTCTGATTAGTGTCAGTTTTACTACGGAATGTCAATACGTAAATAATAAAGCGGCACAAATAAGCCTCAATGCAGTGAGAACGGCTGTGTCGGGACGCCGCGTGGTTGGAAGACGTCGCTTAAGCGGTGTAAGAAATGGAGGAATGGAGGAACGTGAGGGAAAAGGTCATGGAGAGTTCAGCGTGATGGAGATGAGTGATGGTTGTAGAGCGAAGGGGGGCTCTGTAGCCAGCTCTTGTTCTTTTCTGTGCTGGCTGACGGGCCTCACAGCGGTAGCCTGAGTCTTGATGGATTGGCAGCCAGTGAAAGGAAACACACACTCCACCAGCAACATTACCACTCCCACTAGCTCGACACTGGGGCTCGAGAGAGTGCTCAGGACCGCCCTGCCTTTCTTTCTCGCACTTTCTATGCTTGGAGCTAACCTTTGGCTAGATGTCCCCCCTCAGGCTGCTTTCTACAGCCGTAGGGATCTAAGCGAATGCAGTGAGTAAAGTGGTTAATAGTTGGCCGTCCTTGTGACCAGATCAGGCTGAGAGGCAGGCTCGAAACGAAGGAGAGCTTGTTGTACCTGGCTGGACAGTAAAGGCCCCTGAGCGGCAGGGGTGGGCTACTAAAATAAACATCAAAGGAAAAGAGGGGATGTGCAGCAGACCCTTTTGTTGCCTTGAAATGGAGGGCTCCCCAGAGGGTGAGGAGGGGTGGTGTGTGTGTGTGTGTGTGTGTGTGTGTGTGTGTGTGTGTGTGTGTGTGTGTGTGCGCTTGGGGGTGTCTGTTGGGGGGGTGCATTAATGTCAGCACTAAATGAGACGGTCCGTTCTGGGCGCTCTTCCTGGTGAAATATTTTTGATGAATAAATCACAGGTCCATGAACCCCCTAACTGCATGGTGACCAAACGCTGGGCCGGCGAGATAATCGAGACTCGCTTTTTTCTTCTGTCTTCATCATTTCTTTGTCCCGCTGAGAAGGAAAGGAGGTAACCGAGCTGCAGAGGAATCAAGGCCAACAACAAAAGAGTTCCTGAAGTTCCTGTTTTTTTTTTTCCCCTCTTTGTTGCAAGCTTCAGAAAATCGTTCAGTCGCATTTATGTCTGTCAAAAAGCATCGCCAATCCAATCCAAGGAGTAAAAGCTTTTTACCTTTATTTATATTAAACTTCATTTGTATTAAACGTAAAAAATAAGCCAAATTGAGCTTATGTGATGCACTCAGTATGAGCTAAATATTTGTGTGTTAATGACATGCTGCGTGTTCACCGTCCCACTGTCTCGTGTCACATTACAAGAGTGTTGTAATTACACTTGGCCCTGTTTTGATTGTCTCACCGCTCCCCGTGCCTCGGTTTCCCTCCTGTAGCACTCTGCTGAGTCACAAGCACAAGGTCACTTTCATATCATATCTAATGTAACTTCCTTATTGTGCAATGCTCAATTCTGATTGGTCCAAAGTTTTTATCAGCAAAACTCAGTAGTTGCAAGGTTTAGATCTTTATTTTACACATGTATTAAAATAGGTTTAATTATGGATTCTGTGAGAAGACATTTTTTAGCAGCAGTCTCCAGTGGCAGTGTTTTTTGGAACAATCACAAGTGTTTGTGGTTTCTTGGTAAAAGGACAAATGGCAAATTTTTTTGTCTTATTAATGTCAGAGGGATAAAATGAAGTGCTGTTGAGGGACGAAGGTTGAGATGTTGGCCTTCTGCTTAAAAGGCCATGAGTTTAAATCTGAGCACCACCAAGCTACAGCTCTGGGCCCTTAAGCAAGTCCCTTAACACTCCACTTTCCAGGTGTATAAATAAAATACAGGTAGTCCCCAACTTATGATAAAGATGCGTAACAATGACACCATCATAACTTAAAAATACCATAATTGGAGACATGGCCTAGCCTACCTAGGGTTCTTAAAGAATGGTGATCTTTATGGAGTAGTATACTGCAATTTGTTATTAATGTAACAAATTACAGTAAATCATTTATCAAAACAGTGCAATTTACACTACTGTAGTGTAGAAACATTTCAGTATATATGTATGTAGCAGCTGGCGTGTGCACAAGCGCCAGTTTGCGAATGTTGGACAGAGCCAAACATGCTCTGTTTCAGTGTCCTGCGACGATGATAAAAAAAAGAGACAAGAGCTAAAATTGGACTTTGAATCACCAAAACACAGAAAAGAAAACACGTTCCAACACCGAGACAACTGAACTCTGTCAACCGCTGGTGAGAGTGAGGTATCTCACAAGGCAGGAAATGGATATATCCTGGCAGTGCCCCAACGTATCATACGGAAATTTAAATGCAGCATCAAATGTTAATATTTTTAAATTTTTTCCGTATCACTCTCATCATTGTTAGTTCGAAAAATCGTAAGTTGAACTATCGAAACTCGAAGACTACTTGTAACTTCATGTCGCTCTGGATGAGGGCATCTGGCAAATGTTTAAAGCTGCTATAGGAAAGTGATAACATGAACAAATTTGTTTCCATGACACTAGCTATACATAAATAAAAAATTCACAATGCCATTTTTTAATTGTTAGTATTGCCATTGCTGTGTCTCAAGAGAAATATTAGACTTTCAGACTTTGCTGATATTGGAAAAATCATCTACTTCTGTTTGATGCTAGTGACTTTTCTTTACAGCAGGCCTCATTACACCACTATATCATTAATAACTTTTAGATTCCAGCATGTCTCGTCACGTTCTCATCCTTTAAGACCATGGGGAGACCATTTTAAAAGTATGTCTTATCAAATACAACCAACCGGTGTATGTTAATATGATGAAGCAATACAAATTTGGTTAAAAATAACAAATCTAGTTTGACAAGACTGTTTGAACTTATGTCAATTACATTCACACACTCACAGATGAAAACAAAAAAGCATCTCTGTTGTGTCAAACCTGAAACTCAGTAATGATCCGAACCAAAACCTTAGTGACTCTAAAGGTGTCTCTGGAGCACGGCTGTTCTCGCAACCATTAGGATTTGTTTGCTTGTTTGTTTTCCATGTGGAGGTCCCTGCGGATGTGTTTAATTGCTCAACCTGATTGTGTAATGTATTCACAGTTGAACAGAATAGACAGCGTATAATACTTGCTTGCGTGTAACGTGTGGAGATGTGTGTGTGTGTGTGTGTGTGTGTGTGTGTGTGTGTGTGTGTGTGTGTGTGTGTGTGTGCATGTGGTGTGTGATCTCGAGTGCTTCAGTGAGCTCTGGTGCAAAGTGTGTCTCATTTGTACCCTGTGTTCTAATAAATGTTAAGCTGTCAACCAGTGTGTCATGCTGCAGTATGTACACACTCTGCTAAAGGACTGATGCTCGACAAACAGCTCTAGCAGCAGGATGATAATAGACTTCGGTTGTAATAGGACGTTTTTTTGGTTTTGTTCTTTTGGAGGACGGATATGGAAACATGGGTACATGCCAAGCTCATGATTTCTACGTGTTTGCGTATATCCATCACGTATGTATACAGTATACTGTGTCTACTATAGTGTAGAAGCTGTACATATGGTAGGCCATATGTATCGGCTTTCCATTTATGCTGGTATAATCAGTTCTAGGTGGTGTGTTTGAGCTTGGATCTCACCAAATAAAGCTGCCTGGATGGGTGTGTGTGTGTGTGTGTGTGTGTGTGTGTGTGTATGCGCTGAAGCGAGTGAGACAGTGGAGGTGGGGTTGGGGTGGTGTGGTAGGGGAGGAGATGATTATGCCCATCTGTGGCGGATGCCAGGTGTGCCGCCCCACTCCCCTCCTCCTTCTTCTCCTCTTCTTCCTCCTCCTCCTCTTCCATCTCTAGGCTGCGTGATCGTGATGCTCCGCTCCCCTCATCACACTCCATCAGCCCGCTCCAGCTGCCAGCCACCACGCTAACTAGTACCATGGGGCACTAGAGCATCTCTGCAACAAACACACACACACACACACACACACACACACACACACACACACACACACACACACACATGCAAACAAATACAGAGTAGCTTTTACAGTCTGTGCCTTCACATTTGTACCTCAGAATGGCATGGACATTCACTGGTGTGCAGAGATTAAAGTAAAGTACGTTTGGTTGAGAGGCGGCGTTCGGGCCGGAAAGATGGCTCTCGAAAAAGAAAGGAGGGGCAAGTAGGAAAAGATTTCCACTTTCCTTCAAGTTTGTTTGGGGCCACATGTGCCTGAAAAGCTGCATTAAAACAAATATTAGTTAACTGTAAAGGCCATCCATTTTTTATCTCCAGAAATAACAGCAGTCGCTGCCCTCATGATTGACTGACAGCATAAATTTCACCATGAAGCAAAATCTTTTCCAGTGAAGCAGATCCAACCCGACTCTTGCTTACATGATATCCTAACCCAAAGTGCACACACAAACACACACACACACACACACACAAACAAACCTGGACACATGAAATGCAAGGCCACCCCTCAGTACAGGGACGTGGCTCGTAAAACACTGCACGACAGCCTGATTGATCTGATACTGAAAATGGGCAATATTCCTGCTGCATCGATATCAATAAAAGCTTTCAAGCTTGAGGCCGCCCAGATCTCCTTTTTGTTTCTCTTCGAGCTGAGAGGAGGGAGGAAAAATCCATAGACAATTGATGGTGTCTGGAAGAAAGACTCTATCGAAGTATATCAAATCGGACTATCAGTGGGTAAAGGGGGGAGGGGGCACCCTCTAAATTAGACTGTTTGCTTCAAGTTCAAGTCACAGATTGAATGGAATAAATAAATAAATAAATAAATAAATAAATAAATAAATAAACAGTTTTATTTATTTAATTAATGTGCAAATCCTTATTTGCTTTGAGAATGTTGATGGAGAAGTATAAAGAAGGTCAGAGGAAGTTGAATTGTGTTTTTGTGGATTTAGAGAAAGCGTACGACAGGGTGCCGAGAGAGGAGATGTGGTATTGTATGAGGAAGTCTGGTGTGTCAGAGAAGTATGTGAGGGTGGTGCAGGACATGTATGAGGACAGTGTGACAGCAGTGAAGTGTGCAGTAGAAACGATAGACTGGTTCATGGTGGAGGTTGGACTGCACCAAGGATTGGTTCTGAGCCCTTTCCTGTTTGCAGTGGTGATGGACAGGTTGACAGACGAGGTCAGACTAAAGTCTCCACGGACTATGATGTTTGCAGATGATATTGTGATTTCTGGTGAGAGTAGGGAGCAGGTTGAGATAAGCCTGTAGAGGTGGAGGTACACGCTGAAGAGAAGGAGAATAAAACGTAATAGGAGTAAGACAGAGTACATGTGTGTAAATGAGAGGGAGGACAGTGGAGTGGTGCAGTTGCAAGAAGAGGTAGAGAAGGTGGAGGAGTTTAGGTACCTGGGGTCAACAGTGCAAAGTAATGGAAAGAAGTGAAGAAAAGAGTGCAGGTAGGGTGGTGTGGGTGGAGGAGAGTGATAGGAGTGATTTCTGATAGATAGGTATCTGCAAGAGTGGAAGGGAAAGTGTATAGGACTGTGGTGAGACCTGCGATGTTGTTGGTTTGATGTTGATGGTTTAGAGACAATGGCATTGGGTAAAAGACAGAAGGTGGAGTTGGAGATAGCAGAGCTGAAGATGTTGAGGATTTCATTAGGAGTGATGAGGATGGACAGGATTAGAAATGAGTTTATTAGAGGACAGCGCATGTAGGACGTTTTGAAAACAAGGTGATGGAGGCAAGATTGAGATGGTTTGAACATAGGGTATATCGGTAGGATAATGTTGAGGATGGAGTCTCCAGGATGGAGTAAAAAGAGTAAGGCCAAGGAGGAGGTTTATGGATGTGGTGAGGGGGGGGATGCAGGTAGTTGTTTTGAAAGAGGCAGATGTAGAGAACAGGGGGGTATGGAGACAGATGATCTGCTGTGGCGACCCCTAAAGGGAGAAGCAGATAGAAGAAGAAGAAGTTTTGTGTTTGGTTTTCATTTACTTGATTTTGTACTTGATTTAAATACATTATCGGCCCTTGTATGTTCTCCTGCCTTACATGACACCACAGTTCCTTGACAGTTTTGAAGGGGGGAAAAAATAACATTTGGTGGGTTTTATGTTTGTTTTTTATGTTAAGAATTCGACTTTTGATGAAGGCGTCCATCAGCAGCAGTGGAAAATAAACTTTTTGTCAAAAAAAAAAGGCAACGATGTTTTTGAAAAACTCCCGAACACTGAAAAATGTAAACGCAGCGTCTTTGAACTTCGTTTTCATTAAAGCTGTGTCTGGATTGGTATTGTGCAGGCAGGCTGATGCTATGGGCTGCTCAGCTAAAATCAGGCCAATCAGTAGTATAATGAGAGGTGTAATACGTCCCTAGAGAAACGAGAGAGTGGGGGTTTCATCATATCCGTGGAACTCCTCCGATAATCGTCTTTGTCTTACAATCCCTGTGTTTCTCTGCAGCCAAACTGAACTCGACCGGCTGTCGAGTCCACCTGTGTTTTAATCCAAATCTCCTCACTTCCTCCCGTTGTTTAAATCATGAACATATGTGCTATTACATCTTTTTTCCCTCGCTCTTTTCTTTTTGTCTTTTCCTTAGAATCTCTCTCTCTCTCTTTCTCTCTCTCTCCTTCTCATTCTTTATCTTTGAAGGGTGTCTAAAAACAGGCCATCCCCAGGATAATTATCCAATAGCAATCAAAACGCACTCACTAATTGTAGTCTCGGGTCTTAATTATGCGTGGCTCGGTTTTCTAGAAATATCTTTCAAAAGCCACATCAAACGTATCTTTTTTTAAATTATTGTACAGTAATATAGCTGCAGCCAGATGCAGACTTACATAAGGCCATGCAAATAAATTCATTATTGTGCTATGATAATAAGAAAAGGAGGGGGGACCGAAAAAAAATAAAAATCAGGCGGAGACAAAAAGCACAATGATATATGTTTATGAGTCTGTGGTCTATTATTATTATTTAGCTTGCATACATTAGCATATTTATGAGTTTTTTTTTATACTTAAATCTTATCAGCTTCCCCCCCCCCAAAAAAACACAAAAAGATTTCAACAATAGGAGAAAACTTTCCATTATTTATATATATATATATATATATATATATATATATATATATATATATATATATATATATATATATAAAAACAAACAAAAAAAATCTGTATATATAAAAAATAGCTTGATATTTTGACTCTTGCGTGGAGAAGTGTGTTTTACGCACCCATTGCACGTAGTAAATTGATACACTGATTGAATTTGACTCTACGGATATGGTGTTTTAAAGATAACTTGTGAGCTAATTGGAGAATGCACATGTCCCCCCTCCCACACACACACACACACACACACACACACACACACACACACACACATATACACACACTTAAGTACACTATACTCCGAATGTAGGGACAGTTCTGCAAAGGACAGTGATGTTGTGAAATCATAATAAATCCTGGCAAAGTCGGTTTGAAAACAACCTTGGTTTTACACACAGTTCTGAGTTAACAGGCAGCACAATTGCCATCAGGACTATTTCTATGGCAACACACTAAAGAGTCACAATAACCTGCCTTTCTCTGAGACACACATTTAATTAGATTGGAAGAGGCTGACTGATGTTTTGTCTCTATTTTTTACTCTTTTTTTTTTTTGGCTCCACATCCACAACATAACATTCACTTTTGTCTGGTGTCTGTCAAATAGTCAGATATGAAATTAGAATGGAAAAAATAATAATAATGTATTATGCTAAGGGAAGGATGTCCCGCATTCCTATCACATATTTGCATCTAAATTGGAGTTTGGTCTGTGTTTGAAAGGAGTGCTGTACTAAGCATACGGTCTGTAATATCTCACCGTGACACATAACAGACTGTTAAATGCCTCATCAAAGCACAGAGTTTGGGTTAGATTTAGCCTGATTTTTGCCATTGTCTTAGTATTTACAATTCCAGCATACTGCAGTGATGTGTGCATACTATTTACTGTACAGACAATTGCTTAAAATCACGACTCTAGAGTATTGTAACACTTGTGTCATGGTTATTAAGAAATCAGTATATGCATTAATTTCTCCATCAGCCACTGCACATCCATGTTTCATGATATCACATAACTTGCACTTGCATCTGCCTTTGCCTTCATCCACTAAAGTTTTAAAATGTAAAAGAAATTCCACGTTGGAGCAAGAACTTTTTCTAATGCTTTATCCAAGTTCCTCCAGATATGCTGCTGTATCCATTCTGAAAACAACTTGCCCTAGTAGCTAGTCATGTGAAAAAGAAACCTCTTTGAATTCTATGGTCTTTTGTATAAGGACACAATCAAATTCATCTGGTCCTTTATAGATAAAACCTTAGATTAACAGCTTTTGACATATTGGACCGTGTCATTATTTCTTTTTAGTAAAACCCAGCTAAAATTAAAAACTGTGTGTGAAATATTAACTACACTTTTCAGGAATTAAGTGGCCAAGGCCACAACCACAATACTATGTTAGTCTTCCGTCTTCACTGAGATGGTGTTTTTGGTCAACGAAAAGTAGTTTTTCACAGTGTGGACAAAATTGAGGCATTCAAAAACAAGTGCAATGCTCTTTCCAAAGAGCTGGAAAGTAAATAAAAGTGATGTGGAAATGACGGAGATCAAAGCATTTTACATTTTGCTCATGTGCACGTATGATACAGGGACGTACACGTTTTCAGAGGTTTCAGTGTGGATGAGCAACTTTTGGGAAACAACTAAAAATGAAAGTGTGGACATGATGTGTTTTTAAACAAACATTAGTGTAGAATTAGATGAAATTTTGGTCAACAAAAACAAAGCATCTCGAAGACGCTCTCCAAAGTGAATACATTTGAATTGCTGTTTTTGTGTCGCGGTGTGGACTGTAAAAAGAGGTTTTCGAAAGCAATGGCGCATTTTTTGTTATGTGATGGTGCCTTCCCTCGAAATTGCCACGAAGTATCAAATAGCATGAAAGTAAATAAATGCCAAATGACTCAGGTCAAAATGTCTTACGGTTTATGTGCCATACAGGTATGTATGCACTTTCAGACATTTCTGTGTGGATGACCGACTTTTGGGAACTTTTGAAAATGATAATGTGGATGTGGAGGGTTTTTAGATGAAAATGCTGTTCCAAATTGAACCAGATTAGTGTAGATGTAGCCTAAGTAACAACCAGGTGCTGCTAACTAAATGCTCTTAATTAATTGATCATTAACTACCATGACCACCTTTACAAAAGATTTGTGGCAGTTTGCTGGTCTGGAGATTTCAGGTGTGTTAACACAATGCAGTGGAGGAAAAAACATTTTCAAACAGTTTCAAGTTGATCATTCTGCACTGAAGAAGATTATTCATGTAGAAATCATTTAAGACAGTTGCCAATCTTTTCGGGAGTAGGCATGCAAGAGAATTCATCTTAAGGTCAGACCGTGTAATTCTCAAAGAAATTGCAAAGACAAACTAAAAGGTATATCTCGGACTTTACACGCTTCAGTTACCATGTTAAATTTGAAATTTCATGACATTACAATTGTAAAAAAGACTGAACAAGTATAGTTTGTTAGGAAGAGTTGCCAGGTTTAGCTAAAACAAACATGGAAGCACGGCATAAGCTTTCAAAGTTGCATTTGAACAAACCACAAGACTTCTGGAACAATGTTTTTAGACAGAGGAGACCAAAGTGAAGATGTTTGACCATAAAGCACACCACCACGTTTGGTGAAAACCAAACACAGCATAACAAAATAAATAACTCATACTGGCTGTCAAGAACTGTGGTGGAAGGGTGATGATTCAGGCTTGTTTTGTAAAATGCAGGACCTGGGCATCTTGCAGTCATTGTGTGGACTATGAACTGGTCTATAGAAAAATAGAAGTGTTATAAGCTTTTTTTTTTTTTTTAATCAATTAGCAAAATGGAAAGTAAATGTTCAGAAGAGAAATTCAAATCAATCAAATCAATATTTGCTGTAAGACAACGTTTACCTGCAAAACAA